>NW_027505785.1:0-101161 GCF_021521415.1 Bidens hawaiensis
TGTTTTTATCTAAGAGCATTCTCAGCCCGTTCCCTATATATATGTGATTGAATTTGGTAAATTATATGGCATGGTTATAAGTGATTGTGAGAGCAGAGAAAAACGTAACATGAGAAAGATAGATTTGGGGTTCTACTGTTCACTGTACAATTTTTTAATAATTTTTGTAAGTGGTTGTAAGTAGATGAAAAAGAAAAAATTAAAACGTATAACAAAGTACTATTGTATGTATATTAAAAAGCAAATGTTAGTTATCTCACATAATTCACTATTCATGAAAGAGACCATTTAGTTTTTTGCATGTGTGCATAGTATCTCAATTATTAAAATAATTGGTTACAACTTAATTCATTTTCAACTTTGATTTAGTGTTATTTTATCTCTCTTCATAGACATATTGATTTTAACTCATTTTTATGTTTGATTTTGCATTATTTCTTTATATAATTAGCATTTGGCATACTTTATTTTTAAATTATTATGCTTCTTAAACGTCGAATAACCATTGTGATGCGCTTATTTATATTTACATTTCAGTACAAGTTTTGTGCGACACCGATCATGGCCAATATAATATATTTTAACTTTTGTTCACAAGTAACGTGTCTCTAATTTCGAATACAAACACACGCCATATTTCTACGTACGCTTCAATATAAATTTTAGTTAATACCTAGCTCATCTAATGATACAAATGGGTCAAATATAATATTTTTTTCTTCTTCATGACAACTTAAGTTTGCATATATACATCCTTATTTTTATATAATAATATTTTGATATAAATTTTTTTAAAACTAGACCAATCATAAACGTGCGTACAAATTTTAGTAACTTTATGTTTTATCAACGTCCCATCACGATGCACAGGTTAACGTGTATCGACGCTCCTGCCGCAATGGCGGGCCGTTTACTAGTTTAATTGAAAACGAGATAAAAATATAGTGATTTTTAATGTAATTATATAGATATGATAAAAAAATATGTTGGGAATGTCCTAAAAACTCAAGTGACTAATATTGGACAAACCTAAACTATTCTTGTATAAAATACACTTATAGACCAATGAAGCTCTATATATAAGAAGTAATCGATGCAAGCCTTCTCATACGTTAAAACTTTCATTTAAATGATCGAGCTTGATTTTATTTTACGGGTTATAGTCAATAATAAGTAATCTACTAATATGTATAACAAGTTCATATGGACGAGATATACATTAGTAGTCAGCAATTATTAAATAGGTTAAAGTTGATTTAAATACGTTAAGTCAAACTCGAACTGTATATAACTCAATGAGTTATCAACCTGCTTTACCATATGCCATTTTTTTATATAGAAACAATACGACTTGTAGCAACGCGTCGTGGTGTATTTTAGAATGGCAAGTTCAGCCTGTTAAAGCTTTATAGTTACATTTTGTTCAACCAAAAGCAAAGATGTGTTTGTAGTCCAACGGTTAGGATAATTGCCTATCAAACAATAGACCTGGGTTCGACTCCCGGCAAACGCAATGTGTTTTTGTAATGCTTTTAACGTGTTTCTTTTATTTTTAATGTGTTACTTGTTTAATTTGTGAAAATGGTCCATGAGTGCATGAGCGTATAAGGGGCTGTTTGGCAACATCTGAATCAGTAAGTCTAAACCATTAAGCTGTTTGAATGGGTATGTTTGGTTAGACATCTGAATGACTGTGCAGAATTACTACTTTACCCCTCTGCAGAATTATGTACTGATTGAAATTTATTTGTTTGATCAAAAATCTGAATGACGGATAATTAAAATAAAGAGAATTCATAACATAACCTTCAACAAACAAACATCCAAAAAGTTCATAACATAACTTTAAACAAAAAACATTCAAAATAATCCGTATTTCGCTCTTGCGTTTTTCACCCATGGCTCACAAGCTTGCGGATTAAGAAGTAACCACACCCTCAAACAATTGAGTACATAGTTCGGGGTAAGCAAGTGGCACGGTTCTTAAGGCTTCTACATACTTGTTAGACTGTTTGGAAAACAATATTATAAAATTCTATAAGATTCTTGAAATATATTAAGAACTACTATTCAGAGAGAAAAGATATTATTGTTTAAAAAATACATTCATCTCTAGTTGCCACTCTTCTTCCGACAAATTAAACATGTTTGTCACGGCATTATAAATATTGCTTGTTTTGTTTTTAAGCTTTCTCCAAGCTGAAAATTTTCCTTTTAGATAGTCATAACGGTTCCTCATTTGTTTTTGTTCCACTATGAAGTTATGTTGCATTTTTTATTTTGCCGAAATATTATTCCATGACAATGTTTTAAGGTTACCTCCCTCACGCCCATTAACGGTTACCTCGTGAATACATGCTTCAAGAAAAGTTTTCTCCACACCTTCTTGTTTCCAATTAATCCTAACCATTTCTTTTGAACAATAAAAGCAAATCAACATATAAATAAAATTGTTATATGTTAACCCATCGGAAACTTCAATCCCGATTATACCCCCATTTTATGAATTTTATTCTCTTTGAGGCATTTCATCAAACACCTTATGTGTATATATTTAACTCAACAATATTCATATGAATTCTATAGTCAAATCATCCAAATTTTCATTTTAAATCACATATTTTCATATACAAGTATTCCATTTCAAATCCCATGTAGTCCACATATTATAAACATGGATGCAAATACAAGAGCAGAAGATCGATTTACCTCATAAGAACGGAGCGGTGGTGGTCGGGTTGGGAACGACGGTGGTCGGATTGGGAGAGACGATGGTGGTGGCTGGAGAAGCGGTGGTGGAGGCGCCGATCGACTGGTGGTGGTGGCTGGAGAAGCGATGGTGGTGGAAGGAGAGGTTAGGCAGAGGATTTGGTTTCTCAGGTGATTTGGGGTAAAAGTGGGAAACAAAGATCTTTTTCATTCAGCTAAAAAAAAGCTGGACCATTCAGATTTTAATGGTCCCATTCAGCAACTTTTTTTTGCGAACCAAACACCTATTTAGCTGACCGGTTCAGCAAAAAGTGTCTGAATAGCCCCATTCAGACACAAACAAACAGCCTCTAAATATAGAGTGATATAAAGTTAGTTAGAGTAACATAAAATGTAAAAACATAATATATTAAGAACTAGTTTTAGAGCCCGTGTCACACACGGGATAATTCAAATTATAAAATTATAAGTGAAACAAATAATTACATAGCGTATATGAAAAAAAAATGTATTGCATGTATGCTTGTATCTATACAATGTGTATATAAATTGATTTTATTTATATCACAAAACGATTTTTTTAATAAACTTAATAAGAAAAATGTCCGTGTAAAATCGTACCTGAGAACGCTTCTTTCTATTGAAAATTTCATTCTTAATGTCATATATGTATAATTAAAAGAATTTTGGTTATGAACTAATTTCGGAAATATACGCATACGATAGTAGTTCTAACCACTCAACCTAAATACAAAAGGAGCGTTACCTTTATTGATATATTTATCAATTTACCACCCATCAAGGAAATGAGAACATTAAACTGTAACGACGGATGTTCTTCAAGAACTATGTTTTTATGAGCTACACCATGAAAAAGATTTTGATAAGTTTCAGAGGGCTTCTTCACTTTGTCATAATGACAACATAAAACATAGCATGTTAACCCGTTCAATTTTGTGAATATTTTGTTTCATTCGAGCATGGTTTGGCATGACAAGCTTCTCATATAATGTTCTGATCACCATTGAAGGAAAAATTAATGCTGACATAAATATTTCAAATTTGATAAAAGTTAGAAGCATTGATAGGCATGGAGTGGCATGTCGAAAGTGTTCGCAATCTTTTCTTAAATTTTAATAGTTGAGGCAAAAATAGTCAATTTGCTAAATCCCGAACCTTTTGATTATTTCAAAAACGTCCTTAAAAATAAACTTGAAACCCGAATCATGTTTAAAATTCTAGCTTTCATTCTTCTGACATTTTAAAGTCAACACTTTGAACCCATAATAAATTTGACGATAAATCTATTTTGCATTCTCAAACTTTTAAAAATACTCAAAATTTTCATTTTTGATCCGTAACAAATTTTGACCTAAAAAGTTAACTTGTACCAAACAATCTATTTACCAACTTTTGACCCATAAAATCAAATTTTAACTTCCACAAAAAACCCGAAACAATTTTCATTTGAGAAACATGATTTGTTGTTGATTTTTGGAATTCACCAAGTATTTTGAAATATATAGTAAAATAATATGTTAATATTTATATTTATAAAAATATATAGATATTATATAAATATAGTGTAAAAGGAAAGTGGATAATTATTGATTTATTACTTATATTAGGATATATTAGTTTTGGAGGGAAAAAATTGTGAGAATTAACCAAAACATGACAAGTATCCACATTTATTTTACTTTATTAGAATAGGTAGATTTGATTAGGGTGAAAAAGGAAATAATAATCAAATTGATGGATCAGGAGTCTTGTTGTGGGCATGTGGCCATTGCCTTCGCGTGGAATTTTAACTAGGAACCACCTAGTGTATCTTCATCCGATTTATATAATCCATAGGCGTGTGAAAAAACTAACAAAGAACTTTAAGAATAAATAGTTTTAACGTAGGATGGTTTATATAGTTTTAACTTTTAAGAATTAAAAGAAATTTGCGATGCTAGCCGAAGAGGTTACTCTCGTAATGGGCCAGTACAGGAATAAGAGAGGCAGACCTAATAACATTGGGTGGCCCAAAGGGTTTATGATTGGGCCTTCGGGACAAGAGTTAGGGCAGGCCCGACAATAGCCCAGTAAAAGGTAGCCCACAAGCAAACATATGATGAACAAGATTAGAATAGGCCTATCAAAGGCCCAAGGGAGGAAGCCCAAGTGAGTAATGAAGATAAGAATCAGCCAGGGGAGAGGCTCAAGACAAGTGTGTCCTCCAGAACAAGCTGAGGCCCGGAGGATAAAAGAATGAAGGACGAAGAAGCTGGAGGATAATAACTAGTATAGAGAAATATGGAAATCCTTCATGTAATAGCCAAGCCCCCAATTCCTTTTATATATAGAGAAAGGTTGTCTTAAATGGGTAAGTTGTTTTGAATGAAGACACCCAAATGATTAATGAAAAAAGTAGGATCTCCATTCTTTTTAAGGGGTTTCACTTTGAATCCTCCTAATCACCACACATACACTTCACTTGTATTAACTTCATATTCATACTACTCTTTGTAACATTTGTAGTCCATCATTCAATAGAGCAAACTTCGAACTCGTATCAATATATTATCGATTCAACTAGGGTTCCAACATTGGCACCATCCGTGGGATATTAAGCTCCAATAAAAGGTTCCCACTCACAGCCTCTAAAGAATGGCCGACGACTACCATCAAATACACCGTCGTTGCCGTTGTCTCGCCGGCAAACGGTTCTTGGTGTTGTACGCCCACTGTTTTGGTAAATAAGCACAAACCCAATTCAGGTTGAAAAGAGGAAAAAACGGAGTCTTTGTCTAAAGAAATGCGTTGAGAAAGGGCAGATGTATAGAACTTTTCAACGAGATAGTGCTTATTCAACTCTCTCAAAATGGAATCTATTCCAAACATATATGCCATGGTTCCTTACTTCGACATGGTACAGATATCTAAAGTTTTTATTTTTAGATACTTTTTCAGACCTATTGCCGATACTAAGTAGCAGCCAAAAATTTGTATCCATTTTTCATGATATTATGCATGGATCAGATATATCATGGCGAATTCTTCAGAAAAAATTATGTCTTCCAAAATGGAATCTGATAAGTGAGATTTCGAGTAAGTGCTCAGACGTTTTTCCGTTGCCGGAATCTTTTTCCGACTCTTAAAAATATTCAGTGAAGTCGAGAATCTTGAAGTATTCTCCGGCGAGTCTTGAAAAGTCAAGAATCGTGAAATACTCTCCGGAGTCCATACAAACTCATAAAGACGCTCGGAGAGCATGCATCAAAGAGCAAAATCGGGAAGAAAATTGCGAATGTCTACACCATATTCAGATCTACACATGTTTCAGCAAAATGGGGGAGCGAAGCAGCTCAGTTTTGTGCCCCTTCCGTTCAGGTTCGAGACCTTTCAGCTCAGTTTGGAGCCCCCTCCGCGCACGGTCAAGCTCATTTAGCTCAGGATAGCTAATTTTCCGGGGGGGGGGGGCGTCAATCAGAACAGCAAAATCTTGCCGACATATTACGGTTGACTCCGGAGATCTCGATGGTACCTTCATTCTTAAAGAAAATAATCGGTTTGTCCTCTTCGTCAGGTTCACATTACTTTAGCATACCAAATATGTTATAAGAATTGTTTTATATCATCATTGAAGCTTGAAGTTTCACCAAAACATCAAAATATGAATTCCTATAACAAAGTAAAACAAATTTAAAAAGAAAAAAAAATAAAAGAAATAGAATTAGAGAAAATCAGGGTCAAACCCTACATCAGCCTACACTGTTTTGTAAAGAAATTCTATAAAGGTATTAATTTAATATTGACATAGTCACATGGTGGTACAAGCTCCAAGTATATGTGCTTGACTCCCCAAACATAAGCTTTACGTTTTCCAGAGTAGGAAAAGGTGATGTGAAATGGTGCTTTTAAAAAGGTCATGTGACCCTACATATCCACATGCACCATTCTTTAACCCTCTGGGTTAACTCCTGCATTGTGTTTTACATTATTTAAATATTGTTTTAGTATTACATATTATTAAAAGCCTTTAAGGTAAGACATCTCTTAAGGAGTCTCTTCCTGGTCAAGTCAACATCGAGACCCTTATGGACGAATACTTGGATAGTGAAGTCCGTACTAAACAATATCTCCAGGACAAACCCCCCTACAACATAATTCCTTTAGAACAAGGTCCCTTACTGAACCATCTCCTCAGAATGAAGTCCCTTACTAAACAATCTTTTCAGAACAAACTCCCTTACAAAATAATTCCTTCAGAACAAGGTCCCTTACTGAACCATCTCCTTAGAATGAAGTCCCTTACTAAACAATATCTCCAGAACAAACCCCCTTACAAAATACTTCCTTCTGAACAAGGTCCCTTACTGAAAAAATTCCTCAAATTGAAGTCTCCTACTAAACAATTGCTTCGGAACAACCCCTTACTGAATATTTCCTTCAGAATGAAGCCTCATATTGAACAATTGCTCCAAAACAAAGCCCCTTATTGAACCATTCCTTCAGAATGAACCCCCTTACCAAACTATACCTTCAGAATGATGACCCTTACCAAACGATCCCCTTCATAATAAAACCCTGTCCAGATACTCCTCTCACAAATGTCTTTCCATGAAGAAGGAATACTCTTATGGAAACATCTCACATTGCAAGATTTTCATCCTAAGGAAGAATAATACCCTTCCATTGGATATTGTTTTAAGTGTAGAAATTAAAATGAAGTTTACAACTTGAATCCCAAACCTCGAAACGTAAGAAGAATTAATAAAACTTGAATATTTATTATATTATACCCATATAGTTCGTATCTCGTTTAAATAAAACTTTAAACTTTCGAAGTTTCGTTAGTTGAACAAAACATATAGAAAACGAATAAACGATAACTGTAAATCATTGAGAATATTATATTAATAATAAACAATGAACAAGAATACACTAAATGATAAACCGGGTTGGTTTAACGAATACCGATGCAATTACAATTAATAAACATTGACAAATACATGAAGCGAAACTTGAGAATTATATATATATATATATATATATATATAAACAAAATTGAAAATTCAAAATGAGTCGGGTTTTCGGGTTTGAAAAGTAACGAATGTTACAAGAATGCTAGAGGAAGATTAAAGAAAGCTCGAAGGATTCACTAAGCTGTCACCGTTAAGATTCTGATAAATACCATTATGTTCTTGACTTTTCGATACTAGAGCCGATTTGAGTTTTGTCTCTAAGCCATTAAAGTCACTTCTTAGCACAAATCAGTAAATTAAATAAAAATATAATAAAATCTTCTAATGGAAATACAAACCGGTATAGTCATCCATGACTGTAAACTCCTGCTAGAAACCCATAGCCTCTTTAATGATCTATCTACCTATCGAATTAGACAGTCTTAATGCAGGCATAGGTAAGGATTAGTTATTTAAAAATCATACTGAGATTGTGGGTTCTGAAAGGCTAGTATGTTTACCACTCGCAAATGGTGAAAATCTAGCAATCCATGGTGATAAGTGTGATACCAAATTGAAGTTTGTTACCAAGGCATGCAAGCTATTGCGTATATGATACCATGTGCCTTGAGATATACATATAATTCAAAATTTTCTGGAATTTTTTTTTTCAAAAAACTTGCCTGGTTTACTTCCATCAAGATATATCAAGTCTAGATTTGATCTTGTACAAGATGTTGTACGGATATCTAGATCTCCGTATAGATTTTGCATCGTCGGAAAAGCATAAACTATCCAATTAACTCCAATAACTAAATAAACTGACCGTTAGAACTCGATACCCATTATCAAGAGTTAATGAAATGTTCGATCAGTTACAAGAACCTAGTTCCTACTCGTAGATTGACTTAAGTTATGAGTCAAAAGACATTTTTTAGAACATAAAAGGGCTATTAAAAGCTTGTAGTCGTACCGCTCGGATTGAAAAATGCACTCACTGTGTTCCTGGATTTCACGAATAGGATATGCAAACATTACTTGGATAAATTCATGATAGTATTCATCTATGATATACTTATTTACCACGAACCAAAGAAGATCATGAGCAACATTTGAAGCGAATTCTGGAGCTGCTTAAGAACAAGAAGATGTATGCAAAATTCTCTAAATGTGATTTCTGGCTTTGAGAAACCCATCTTCTCGAACACATAATTAATGGGAAAGGGATACACGTTGATACCAAAAAAAAAATAAAAAAACAAGCAATTAAGGATTGGGAGACACCGAGTTTTCAACCAAAGTGCGACAAGTTTTTTTTTCCTTAGGTCTAGTTGGGTATTATAAGAAATTCATCGAGAATTTCTCTTAGATAGTCCAACCTTTAACGCTATTAACCGATAAAGATAAGAAAATATAGACAGATAAATAATTATAAAATTAATTAAATATTCTAAAGACATAAAAAAGTAATAATTAATATAATTAGCGATGGATAAGATTAGAAGAAAACTTTACCACCCATTATTGTTTTATTTTTAATTTTTTTTTTCATCAAGAGTGACGGTTCGTTGAAAGTTGATGCAAAATCCCAAATTTGAAAGAAAAGGGTGGGCCACAATTAAAAGCATCAAGGAGATTTGGATTCCTTGCATCACCAAAATATTGTGATTTTATTTTATAAACTTTGATAATATAATTTTATTGTTGTAGGGATTTTGAGTCTTTTTTTCCCTCTTTTTTACATTCAAATGGAAGATAAACGAGGCACACGAACATTGATAACTCTTTTTTAATATAAAAAAAACTAGTTTTAATATAGGTAAAACTAGTGTTTTACCCAGTGCAACAGGTCAGTAAAACTCAGGCGGTGATAAATCCAAACGTTGAGGCGTTAATTTACCGTGAATTCAATTGGTTTCGGTTACGTGCGTTATAATACTGGAACTAAAAGCAAAAATAAAACAAAAAAAATGAAAATTGATATAGACCAATGGGGTGTTGTCGGTAGGTAAAACTCGGGCATTGGTAAAACCAAGTGTATGTCAATCCTGGACGTTGAGGTGGTGAGTCTACTTAAATTCAGTCGGTTTCCGTCACGTTCGTTAAAGTACCATAACTAAAACAAAAAAAACAAACACAAAATTGTCATTCGGTCGGTTTCTGTTATGTTTATCACGGTACCAGAACTAAAACAAAATGTGGTGAATCTACGCGAATTCGGTCGGTTCTGTCACGTTCATTACGGTACCGGAACTAAAACATAAAAAAATTGGCATCCGGTGTGTTTTCATTACGTTCGTTACGGTGCCAAAAGTAAAACGAAAAAAAATCAAAATGTTTTAACCAATATGGTGCCGTTAAATGACCCAATTGAGGCTTAGCAGCACCAAAGTTCCCAACTATAATAATTAATCCTTTAAAATTTACACTCACAGATCTTAGAGTCATAACGCTACTATTTGTGACCCGTTACACATACCTAAGAGCATTCTCATCCTATCCTCCAAAATCTTGTGAGTAGAGTTTGCAAATTATAGATTATGGTTTTGAGTGGTTGTGAGTGTAAATTATTGGATGGAGAAAGAAAATGTAGTGACTTTTTGTAAATTTGTGGAAACTTTGTTTGCCCATATTTATTTTTTAATATTTGTTGAATTGGTTGTGAGTAGAGGAAAAGAGAACTGTAATGATAAAAAGTATAAAAAATATTATTTAATTGAACTGAAAATAAAAATTTAGTATTTTTTAGTGTAATTAATAGAGATGGGGTAAAGAATAGATTGAGCAAGAGAGAGAGAACCATTTTCATTAGCAAACTAAGATGCTGTTTGTTTTTTCAAAGGTAAAATGTCTGCAGGTTGCGGACCAAATCTGCTGGCATCTGCAGTAGAAGAGGTGGACCAAACCTCTGCAGCCTGCAAGAAGAAGACTGTTTGTTTTTTTAACGTCTGCAGACTACTAAAGTAAAACATAAATTTTTTTTATAAGCTGGATTTAAATAAAAAAGTCCTTCAACATTGAAATTTAAATAATAGTCAACCAATACTGAAATAATATTCATAAAACCAAAATAATATTTTTTTAAATCATTTGTTCTGTACTTTAACAGCTCAGCAATTTCATCTCGTAACCGTGTCATATATTCCCGTCTGATGTAGTGTCATGCGCTTCAACTTCGTCTTCATCAGCATCAACGTCCACATGAGTATTTCCGAACGACAAATTGGGTTGATCGTATTGCTCAAACAATTCATCGGTCAAACCTAAACATAAACAATTTTCAAGACATAAATCAAACCTAAACATAAAACTCCATTGTTAATCAATAATTAAAGATTAAACTACTTACCTTCTAAATATCCTAAAGATACAATTTTTACAACCTAGAAGTTATAAGACTGAAAATTCCCTTTTTTATGGTTTTATTTTCATTGATGTAATATTACATTTAACAACAAACAACCTCACACAGTGCCAAAAATAACCAACTATCAACAATTTGGAATTGAGATGAAATAGCTTGCTTTTTGTGATTCTTTTATTTATCCAAATGGAAAATAGCACAATAAAACTATGAAAACCACCAAGAATCACTTAATCAAACATTAAAATCGAACCTGAACAAATCAAATATGAGATGGAGAAGATGACCAGTGGCGGTTGTTCATTAGGCAGCGCGGCGGCGGTGTGAGGACGGGTTGGAGAAGATGGCCGGCGATGGTTCAGGCGACGGCGGTGATTCAGAGGGCGGTGCGACGGCGGTGGTTCAGGTGGCACAGCGGCAGCGGTTGTGGAGGAGGAGAGGCTGGGGGGGATGAGAGATTAGGGTTGAAGGTGAATGAAAGTATGTTTATGTCTGATGGATAGATCAGATGCAAAAAAGGAAATAGAAGAGGCAAGAAGACTATGGTCATGTTTTCTAGGAGAAGATGACGCGCAGACCTTTTTTAATGAAATGTCTTCAAGCCTAAAGGTTTGCGCGTGGTATGCGCAGCACAGACATAAGAGGTTAAGAAGATTTTCTGGCAAAAAACAAACACCACCTAACCCAACCAAATCTTTCAATAAAAAACTAATTTCTCTCTCATTAACAAACACAACTAAACTTAATATAATTTTTACTTTTATTCACAACCCAACCCAACCCAACCCAACCTCAACCAACATTTTTGTTATATAGATATAATTTATGATTATTTAAAATATATAAAAAATATAACTTTAAATAATATAAGTTTACGAAACAATAATATTATATCATAAAATTAATAAGAAAAAAAATACATATCCATGAAAGAACCTCGTTTATAATAAAATTTATATCGAAGTGTTTAGAAAACAAAAATAAACACGTACGGGTGTGTTTTTCGATTTTTTTAACTAACAATTTAAGTTATTAAATAAAAACCAATTTCTATATTATATTAATTGGTTAAAAAACAAAAAAATAATAATAAAAAAACATAAACTAGTAATTACATGACACTATGACATAAAAATGGTTTAGTTTGTTTGTGAGGAATAATCAAAGACTACATATAATAAAAGTAAACGTTAAAATTAAAATAAATGCAATTATGTGAGGTATGTGATGTTATATCCTTGATCATATTCTATTCAGCTTAAAAATTAGTAGCAGATCTGCTGGTACATTATTTTCGTAACATGAAAAAATCAAAGAACTTTACAATAACTAACTGGATAACCGTAAATAAAGTCATCTCTTATCACTGCCGCATCGACAGATCGGACGATCCAAAATCTAGATCCGTGTAATTAAATAATCCGTCTAACGCCACGTACTCTCCGCTACTGTTAACGTTATAATTAACATCTCCGTCTGGGTAATCAAATCCGTACTCAAACGATCCATAGTTTTCCTGGTCGTCCAACCAGGAAAACACACCGAGGGTTGAACTTGGTGTGGCTTCCGTCGGAGGCAGGCCGAGCTCGTCATCCGATGCCTCGAGCAGAAACTCGAGATCCGGCTTAGACTCAACTGCCTCCGACGGAGGAGGAGATATTTCATCTTCGAAACTTTTTATAAACGAGTCAAGGTCTTCAACGGACGTTAACTCGTCAGAGTCATCTAGAGTGTCGAGAAGGTCGAGTTGGATTCTCTTCGCCTCAGACGAGTCCAACTCGGTGTCTTCTGAGTCGTAACGGACTCGTTTTTTGCTACTCAACGATTCCATTTGTACGAGAATTAAATTAGAGTAGAGGGGTGTTTTAGGAATTTTGCTAGAGGTGGGTGGGAAGTGTGAAGAAGGCGCGCGGGTTTATATAGGGAGAGAGAAAGTTCGATTAAATTTACATTAATAATTAATAATTTATTTTTTTATGATGTGGACTGGCCCCACGTACTTTCCCATCACGGACTTATTAACTTTTATTTTTTATTTTCCTTTGTTTCTAGCTAACGTTTGAACTCGTGTTTTGTCAAATGATAAATATAAATAAGGTATGTTATTTCAGTTGTGATGCTTAAAATACTTGTGAATTAATTTAATTTAGATTTAATGGAAAAAACAAACAGAGTTAACGAAAAGTATTAAAATAACATTATTTTAGAAACACCAGGTGTTGATTTGCAAGAAATTAAAAAAAAAAGGTACTAAAGTTGTGTAGTTGGTCAAACCTTATGTATGAAAATGACACTTGATTCAATAATGAATATAATCCACACTATGTTATAACCCGATTGACAAAATGGTTTTGACTCATAACCAATGAATAGCTAGAATGAATAAGATGAAAGATTAGAAATTAGATGAAATATGGGTTTGACACCTATGATTCAACATTTTCTTTTATAAATATTGTAAGATAAGAATTAAAAATTAAAGTAATCTGATACAGATGCATCATGCATAGGAGTTTAATATTGCAATCAAATACTTTAAAGAAACATTAAGAATATCACAAACGTCATGTTTTTTAACACGTCCAAATTTACAGGTAGTTAAGAGATGGCAATGGGTTAAGTTCATGCTATGTATGTATTACTAATACCATACCTATTCGTGATTGTAAAATTCAGTCTCAATCAAATTTTCACTTCTTTTCCAAATATTAGTAAGCTAAAACTCATGACGACTTCTCCCACCGTGGGCATAAAGTCATATTGCTTGGGCCGTGAAAACAAATCGTATGCGGACAAGAGTGGTTGGCCCTTCTATCTCACATACAATGCAATATATGTACATATATAATATTTTTTAAAAGGGTTTGTAAAGTTTATTATCTCTACTATATATAAAGCATGAGTTAATGACCTCTTAAATTTTATGAGGTACCAAACTTGTTGCTTTAAGACATTTTATGGGCAATTTTATGCATAAAATTAAAGACATTTTATGGGCAATTTTGTATGTTGACAATTTTGTCTTTTAGCAAAGTTAGTTTTAATTTATTAAAAAATAATTACAAGTTTGGTCATTTAACTTTGATAGCATTTTGTTAATTTATAGAATAGTTATATATATACCCCTTATTTTAAACCAACTACCATCACGACGTTTAAACGTTTATAACTTTTTCAGACGTTAATATTTTTTTAAAAGCATTATACCATAAAAACGAGTATTTTATTCTCTTTAATTTGAGTATGATATTGCTATAGTTTTTTCCATTTTAAAAACTTAGTGTGTTACATGATTACAATTAAGGACCAGCAAACGGGTTGGGCGAGTTCGGCCGTTCGGGTCATGGGTCTTTTAGGTTAAGATTGCAATGGGTTGATCAAAAAAGGTTAATCTGGTTTGGGTCAGGACAGGTTTGGGTCGGGACGGGTTCGGGACGAAAAGGATCAAGTGAGAACGAATTTTGTGTTAGAACAGTGTTAGGCAGAACAGGTTGCGGGTCAAGACGCGCTCAAGGTTGCGAGTCAAGACGCGTTCAATGTAGAGTTAAGTGTGCATCGACACCTGATTGCGCGCGCGCATTCGTTGTGTGGCGTGCTCTCTAACACCGGTTAAGCTTCCAATGTCGCACTACGAGCATACTATCGCTAGGTTGCGCGCGTACTGTTGTGAAGTCACGCACTTACTGGAACGATAACACCGATTACGCGTTAGATGTCATGTTTGCGTACATACTCCGCTGCATCGCGCAGGCATCCAGCTATATATAACAAACATATCTAATACTATATAACATAAAAAATTAAAATGCATTCAATGTTTACAGTCTGGTCTGGTTTCATATGGTCAGTTTCTATTATAAAACGCGAATCAAACCGTTTGCTACAGTTTGAAAATTTTAAAACCGACCAACCGATCGAATGTAAAAAACCCAGCCGTAAAACCAAATCGATGACTAGTTTAAACGGTTTCAAGGTTTTAAATCGAACCATGAACACTCATAATTCTTACGTGATTAACAGGGCCCGTGTTCACACACCGCTGCATCACGCGAGCACTCATCTAGTTTAACGAAAATAAAGGTTGTAAAGGCCTGAAATAGCATGGGTGGAGGTTTGTAATATACTAGCCAAAAACTCAAAAAGATTTATCAGCTTTTAAGACTAAAATAAATAAATTTTAAAGTTTATAGATACATGAGGCACAGTACACATTAATTGGCTTGTAACATCCATATTTTGAGAACAATAATAAAAGAGAATTTTATTATTAACTGTGTGTATTGTTATTTAAATTTGCTAAGTATAAAAGATTGAGTGGTAGAATTGGGCCTATGATTGGGTTTGAGGAAGTGGATATGGGCTCAAGACCCATAGGGTGGGATATTTAAACCCCGACCTCTCCCAACCACTCCTCATTTTCCCATTCTCTCTTTTTCTCTCCCAACACACACACACTCAAGAACACATATTTTCTCTCTCTAATACTTGGATCCAAATCCGAACCAAGGAAGAACGAATCTCGGGTGTAAACACCATCAAACAACAAAGAGCATGTCCAGATCTACGGGTGGTTCAGATCCGAACTCGAACCCGCAACCGAAATGTGAGATTTGGCTAAAAAGATTAAGTTTTGAGCTTGGTTTCGACATGCAAACTGATAGAATGATAGATCGGGCTGTAAGATGTAAGAAAAATATAGACTTTATGAGCCGTGAGCTAACGGGTCCGATATAAGACAAAAAGGTGATGTTCGGGCCTTGTAAAACATGGGTACACAAAGTTGGTACGACCCAAAACCCATAAAAAGACTAAAATTGGGCCGTAAGGAAGAGTCACGGAGGAAAATGACTTTATAATGGTAGAAACGAAGAAAATGCATTCTGATCACATGTAACAGAATTCGCATCGCACGACCATGCGAAGCGAATGGTTTCCATGCGAATGGTTCCCATGCGAAGCGAATGGTTCCATGCGAATGGTTGCGAATCAAATTGGTGTAAAACGTAACCCGATTCATTTTTTTTCTGATGCATTTTTTATAAAGGCCTATTAACGAAAATACAATTTTTCCAAGCTGACCTGGCAGCTCGACCTCAGCCAGGGGCTCTGCCCCTTAGACCCAGCTAGGGGCTGCCGCCCCTAGACCCCGTTATTAGGGGCGCTGCCCCCGGACCCCCGTTAGTTGAGGGTTTCATTAACTTAGATATAAGAAGTAGTGGTAATATATAATTGATACTCGTAACTTGTTACATAGTTAGCCGAGCTTAGTTTAGGAAGGGAATTACGATAAACTCGGAGAGAAATCGTCTTCAGGTGAGTTCTAGCCCCATTTCTCTGTGAAATATTTTCGGGATTGTGTGCATACTTGTAAGACTAGAAGTATACATATACACTTATATACATATATGATGAAGGTGAATACCTAAGGCAAGAATGAAAGAATGTGATAAGAATTTGTATGTTTTTAGTTTGATAACTAAATATGATTATAAGGGTGGTCCATGAATATAATGTAAGAGTCGGGGTGGCAGGTCCTGCTAATACCTGGGCAACAATAGAGTGGCCAACTTTATGATATCGGTGCAAGAAGTCGGGTGGTAGACCTTTATATATATGTGCAAGAAGTCGGATTGCAGACCCTTATAATATTCTGTGCAAGAATGTAAGAATAATTGTATGCTATGTAAGAATAGTGTAAGAATAAGTATATAAAATAATGTGTAAGAATAATCCTGTAACTGTTAAACTAGAACTCACTCAGCGTAGCTGACTTTTAGTATGCACGCAGGTGAATAGAATGCGGCAGGTTGCTTGAGGGGAGGCACGTGGTAATAAAGAGAAGACTAACATCGAAAAAAGAAGATTCACGTGTCATTTATGTTATGTCGTAAGACAAGTTAAATTATGCTAAGACAAGATTTATGTTTTGTAATATATTGGTTGATGTTTTTTGTTATATTTCCGCAAAAAGTTCTAATTAACTCTGATTTCAAAACTATGTTTATGAGTAAATCCAACACCAATGTAGGGCTCCCGGGACAGGGGCCTTACATAGATAGAGCAGCGAGTGCTGTAGCGAAATTGATTGCAAAAGAAGGGTTCCAAGAGTGTCCGCTAGTTGAACCGCATCCAATAGACTCTCTGTTCCGCTCATCTCCTTCGTCATAGTGGCGAACATAGGTAATAGGAAGGGGTAACCCGAGTTACCCCTCAACTTCCATTCTATAATGTATTTTTTTTATTTTCGTCGTTTTATATATCGGGTTACCCCTAAATGAAACTAGGTTACCCCTCAAAGATTTTAAGAAGTTGTTACGGACTGAAACCATTGCAAGGTATGTGACTTGTCCCACATCGGTTGTATAAGCAACTGATGTACGGTTTATAAGCCAAATGGGTTCACTCACCTATCAGACTAGTCTTTTGGGTTGAGTTATTTTGTTTGGTTTGTAATAGAAGTCCAAACATTAGTAAAAAGCCCACACAACTTAAAATAATATAAACAACAAAACATAACATATAATTTATCAAAAATATTAAAAAGCATATTACCAAATCATCGATCTCTCCTCTGCTCCCACCGCATCCAAACCAACCACCACTAGGTCCACGGCCTCCGATTCACCATCAACCACCTTTGTTTTAGTCAAAGATTCAAAGGCATTCTTCTAGTTTGTTTTTTGATTTACGGTTTATATATAAAAGAGATGAAATTGGAGTTTAGGTTTAGTTGTTAATTTTAGTTGTTATTGTGAATTTGTAAGTTAACATGCGGAAGTATAGAATGAAAACTCATTTGAGTTGTGAAAACCCGTGAAACCCTATGTAACATCGTTTTTTTTCCACATGTAATATATGTTGTTATATTTAATATAAAACATCAAAAAATAAAAAAAAATTGTTTTGCTATTTTTTAACATTTTTTTACTAATTTTTATATATGTTTCAGGAAAGAGAAAAAGTTATGTTTATGTTTATATTTATATTTTTTATTAACTTTAATTGTGAACCACAAGATTCAAACTTTAATTAAAACCATGTGGTTAGGAATGAGTTTTTAGAGTTTTCACAACTCAGTTGAGCTTTTATTTTAACCTAACCCTAGTTAACATTTTAAATCTTACTTATATAATTAGGGTGTTTGGAACTTTGAAAACATGTCGAGTTTAAATCATTGTGACCAGCTTTCTAAATTTGACACATCTAAGATAATTGCATTTCCTGAGATGTATGAGAATGATTTTACTACCAAAGAAAGAGGATGTCTTTTGGGTGAGCTTAATGTCTCCTATCACTCTATAAAGGAAGATTTGCAAAATTGGATGAAATACATGATCTGCTCGTCTAATGGTGGAAACCCGAAAAAATCTTTCTTTTCATTTGGTTTATCGGATATTGAAGCTGGCGTTGGTTTTACCGGTTGCAACCGCAACCGTTGAATGATGTTTTTTTTTTCTAAATTGAAGATTATCAAGACGGTTTACGCAATCGAATGAGTGATGATTATTTGAATAATGCTGTAGTTTGTGCGGTCGAAAGAGAAACATTTGATAAAGTAACGGAAGGCGATGTAATTGCTCGATTTCAATTTATAAATGCCGAAGATGAGAGATCATCTATTGGTAGGTGTTTTAACTTTATTTCTGTTGTCTTTTTTTTTTTAATTATTTACATGATCAATGTATGATGAAACAAAAATTTTTGGGTTACCCCTAGAATTTAGTTCTAGATCCGTCACTTGACATTTAGATATTTTTTAAGGATTTATTGGTGTGTAAATTACGTAAAAATTACACCACCGGAAAGTAAATGAAAAAACAAAATAATATATGAAAAAAGCTAATCTAATCTAATCTAATCTAATCTAATCTAATCTAATCTTTTCTAGTGCAGTCGGCGTTGCAAAATAATCTACGTTTTGGGTTTAGTCAAAATAAACAAATTATAATGTATTTGGACGTGTTGAGAAGTCATTGAAGTAGATTTAAATGAGGTTTGGCGTCCGGTGGTTGTTTCATTATTCGCGTACTTTGATGTTGGTTATATATTTCAATATTTGACAAACTTACTTTTTTGCCCACAATTTTTCTTTCTTTCTTTTTTTTTTAAATTTACGTTCATCTGTCTAGGAGCTGTTGATTTATTTCAACACGTCTCTTAAAAATGTTTTTGCAAAAGAGAAAATTAGGGGGTGTTTGGATTCCTTATTTAATTGCAAAAGTTTTTTTTTTCTTTTGTTTTTTTGTTTTTTTTAAAATTAATAAATCATAATATCCTTATTTATTAATTTATAACTTATAATATAGTGACTTACCAAATATTTTATGAACTTATTAACTTTTTTAAGCACTTAATAAGTTAAGAAGGAGCCTAATAAGCAACTCCAAATAGCTCCTTAACATTAATTTTTTTTTATGTCAAAAAAGTAGCATAAATTTTGAATAATGAGAGTATCCACGATTAGACATCCATCAAATTAAAAACTACACATTTTTTAAATCATAACTTCTCTCTTTAATAGTCGTTAAATTTAAAAACACGTTTAAAAATGTTGTCACACTATCACCTTACCTACCTTGTGTACCCATTTCTTCCCTAATAACTAATGAGTGATAACTT
Organism: Bidens hawaiensis; assembly: GCF_021521415.1. NCBI lineage: Eukaryota > Viridiplantae > Streptophyta > Magnoliopsida > Asterales > Asteraceae > Bidens > Bidens hawaiensis. Next base: position 19,645 of record NW_027505785.1, read on the forward strand.
GTTTTTTCAATAAAAAAAGAAAATATTAATAAAAAATCTCATCTTCCACACCCTCGACCGCCACGGCCACCTATTAGCGGTGCACTTAAGACCTTTTTTTAATTCAATTTTATATTCAATATTTAAATTTGTTCTCCTGATTGAAGCTCGGTTTTAGGCCGTTGTTTTTTTTTTTGGTTCTATTATATACGGGGACTTGTATGAGCAAATTTGGTATTGGTATCAATTTGGTACCGTCGATATCGAATCGGTATTTAAGTTTTAAGTTTCGATATCAGTACGATACAGTACGCTACTGATATTTTTCGAATTTTAACTTAAATACTGATACCGTTCCGGTACCGGTAATGAATCGATACCGAATCAAAAATTTCAATATTAGTAGCGGTCTCATCCCTAGCGTCCACTAATTATCAAATTATATTCTACTTGTTACGTGGGTATAGTCGTGTACAATAAATACATTTAACACATTTAATAGACAAAAACATTAAAATTGTTTATTATTTTTCTTAATGTTATTGTTGTAGCTATAAACTATATAGTTATGTGAGAAGCACATGACACCCAACATTATCATGTATATACTTTTGTCTGTGTGTTAGAGCATTCTCATCAAACCCCTCATTTAATATGAGGGTGTTTTTATAATTTAGAAAGTGGTTTAGGGTGTTGTGAGTGAATAGTTTTTATATTTTAGAAAAAATAATGATTTTTCCGTATATTTGAAAATTTACTGTTCATCTCCTATAATTTTTTAATATATTTTGAGAGTGGTTGTGAGTGAAGGAAAGAGAAAAGATAAGAATAAAAGATATAAAAAGTATTATTTAATTGAAATAGAGAGAGAAAATGTAGTGAGTTTTAGTGTAATTTTTGGTTTAGAGATAATAGGTGGGATGAGAATGCTCTAAGACATTATTCATATTAATTGTATGCATAGATGTATGAGTCGCGTACCATAATTTTGCTCATATGTTGATATGTGAAATTTTCATTCATATATCATTAGTAAAGTTTGATTCTTGATCGTGAATCCACATACCAGTATAGACCGGCTGTAGATGTGATTTTATCTAAGAGCATTCTCAATCCGTAACCTAAAATTATGTGAGGGCGTTTTGTAAGTTATATTGTACTAGGTTTTATCCCCCATATTATGGGGGTTATTTTACATTAATTTTTGGATTTTAAAATTTTTTATTTTAAGAAAGTTAATAGGCCATGTTTGGGATTCCTTATTTGCACATCCTTTGGACTTATATAAGTTGTTTTTGATAAGTTACTCTCTCCAAACTTATCAAAACCTTCTTTTTCCTTCTTTAAAAACTTAAAAAAGTCACATTACCCAACGCCTTTTTAACTTATAAAAGTTAATAAGTTACAACAAGGAAAAATGTAAGGAATCACAAACACCCCATTAGGGTTTGATAAACTTATAAAAGTTAATAAGTTATGACAAGGAAAAAATAAGGAATCCCAAACACCCCATTAGGGTTTGATGATGAAAAGGTTTCACAAATAAATGATATAACTCGTTTAAAAGCTATCTGGATTTGGTGACCCATGACCCGCTTATTTTTTTTACCATAAAATTGTTTGTTAATTATAAATAATATCTTTTTTTAATACGGGGGTTGTTAATTATAAATAATATATTTTCTTAATACGGGGGTTGTTTTACATTTTTCGTTTTTTAATATTTATTTTTTGGATTTTAAATTTCTTTATTTTAAGAAAGTTAATAATATACTTAGGCCGTGTTTGGGTTTCCTTATTTGCACCTCCTTTCGACTTGTATAAGTTGTTTTTGATAAAAGGTTTAATCTTGTAGTGTTATGTACACCTTTTGTAACATCCCGAAATTTCTAAAGTAATATTTAATATATTATTTTGTCGGGTGAAATAAACGAGTTAGTGGAACGATAATAATAATAGCAAAATATGAAGACTTAGTAGGATAATTAGATGGGATTAGATATGGACCAAAAGGAAATATGGGCCTTCTGTCCATGGGCTTAAGGGAGTATAAATACCCCCTTAAACCCCAATCCTTTCCATTCCATCCATTTATCTATCCTAAACTCTACACACTCCAAAACACACACACACCACACACCGCCATATACGGCCGGCGGCCGAGGGAGAGAAACGAGCAAGATCTGAGAGAGAGTAAACGATTAGTTGTGATTTAACAAGTTAAACGGGATCCAAACGAGCACAAAAGGTATGTTCTTGACCTTTAAAGTTTATGTTTTATTGAATGTCCTTAAGCTTAAAGATCCAAGCTTTATAGTATATACGGGATATATATACGAACGAAATGGTTAGGGAACGTTAGTGGGTGATGTCGAACCATAACAAGGGTATTAAAATCGCCAAAATGCGTGATAAAAACCAAACCTGTAGCGAACTGGGCAACTTCGCCTGCGAACTGGGCAACTTCGCCTGCAAAAGCTTAACTTCGCCTTCAAAGCTTAAGTTCGCCTACGTCCAAGTTCGCCTAACTGGTAACTTCGCCTAAGGCCAAGTTCGCCTAATTGATAACTTCGCTTAAGGCCAAGTTCGCCTAACTGATAACTTCGCCTAAAGCTAAGTTCGCTTAAGGTTTAACTTCGCCTAAAGTTAAGTTCGCTTAGAAAATAAATTAAAAACCTAATGGAAAATGTGTTAAGACAGTTAATGTAAATAAAATTTTTCCAAGCTGACCTGGCAGCTCGACCCCAGCCAGGGGCTCTGCCCCTTGGACCCTGCTAGGGGCTGCCGCCCCTAGACCCCGCTGCCAGGGGCGCTGCCCCGGACCCCCGTTCGTTGTGGGTAGTAGTTAAGACTAGAAAGATGATATGAGTAGTGATAGTTAATTGATACGTATACTTGTTATACAGTCAGCCGTGCACAACTGAAGAAAGGGATTACGATTAACGTTGAACGTAACCGTGTTCAGGTGAGTTTCTAGCCCCATTCCTTGTTATGTTTTCGGGGCTGTGTGCATACTCGATGTGTTGTTAATACATTTATCCTAAGTGATAAGTGTATGCCATATGTGATATATGTGATGGATATGAATGATTGCTTGTCGGTACGCGAACGATCTTCGGATATTGCGCGTACTGTCAGGTTAAAAATAAAGGTACGAATATTATATATCGAAGATGTATGAACATTACAAATGAATACTTGTCGGGGCGTGAACAATCTTCGGATATTGCACGTATCGACAAGGGGTATGGTTGTTAAATGAATGATGTAAAGAACGCCTAGAGTGTTCTTATGCTATAATGTATTTATTGTATATGTGAAGTATGTGTATACAGGTACACGAATGGTATGTGAGTTCTACATTCGACATAGTAAGTTAGGATGGCAAATCCCTCTAGCTTCTGTCGGACATAGACTCGGCTGGTGACGGCGTAGTTAAGGACTGCGGGCCTTATACGTAATGTAGATGATAGATGTAAACGTAGATAGGGACGGTGGGCCTTATACGTGTTACAGATAATAGACGACAACGTAGCTAAGGACTGCGGACCTTATACGTATTATAGATAAGCATCAGCATAGGAAAGGACTGTGGACCTTATACGTGCTGTATTTGTATTGTGGTAGCATAGGGGAGGACTGCGGACTTCGTACGTGCTATGGTTTAGGTTGCAACATAGGGAATGACTGTGGACCTTGTACGTGTTGTGGATGTAGGATGGTATAGGGAAGGACTGCGGACCTTGCACGTACCATAAATGGTGAACATAGGTAAGGACTGCGGACCTTTTACGTGTTCACGATCTTGAGTACAGGTATAGACGGCGGACTATGAACGTACTCTCGGTAGACTGAGGTTAGTGATTGTAGATATGTATGTATGTATGGTAGTAGGGTAACAAATTAAGTATGGATATGTATCTTCGGACATGTATGTATGTATATGTATTGTATGGCATCCTATTAACTAGAACTCACTCAGCGTAGCTGACTTTTAGTATGCACGCAGGTGAGTAGAATGAGACAGCTAGCTTGAGCGGGCACATGGTGGGCGAATAGGAGACTGGCATCTGAAGACTCAAGATGTTTTTATGTAATTGACGTTTATTTTGAAAGACAAGAATGTTTAATTAAGGCAAGTTTTGGATTGCTGTAACGTTTCATGAAAGTTTTTATATTCCGCGAAAGTTTTAATGAACTCTGATTTGTAAGAACTGTGTTTATAAGTAAATTCGACGCTAAAGTAAGGCTACCGGGTTCGGGGCCTTACACCGTTCGGGCTTGACTCGGCATTCTCCCGGGAGCTCCTTGCAAACCTCGTAAACGTTCTCACTTAACTTTCCACCCAAGTTGCTACATACTTCAATTTGGAGGGACTTGGATGTAACTATTTTATATCATAAAACAAAAGAAAACTCAAACCCTAAACCTATTTGCAGCCGTCGGACCTGGACCCCCCCTGCTCGTTTTTCTTCTGCCTAGCCAAGTTTCAGCCATGAAAACTTCAATTCAAGGTCGGTTTTATGATTCCCAATGTCTTTTACACCTTAATTGGTCATATTAACGCGTTTATTGGTCGTTAAGATTGAGTTTTGATGATAACAACTTGCTGACAGATTCGTATACGTTTATTGTAGGGTCTGTAACGCGATGTTAATCCACTGTTTTTGATCGATTCTTAATTCCATGATGTTCTACTTTGAGTCTAGTTTCCAGAAAGGTATAATACGTAATTTTTGGATGAGATATGAAAACTTTTTATGATTTTATAAAATCGAGTGTCAAACCTGATGCGGGACGACGGATTCTGGTCCGTCTTCCCGACATCATAACCTTTTTTCGACAAGTCTAAATTGGTTGGTTCCACTTCTGGAAGTTAATATTTTGAGTTAGGAACCAAACCCAATTGGAATCGTTTAATTTGGCTAGGTAATGAATTTTATAAAAATAAAACCATTTTGTTGCGCAGCTGAAATAGCTGCACATACCTTTCTGTGTTAGAAGAATTTTTATGATTTTTGTGTCCACTAGAAAAATATAATAAAAATATTTTTATAAACTTAAGATATTTATGTAACACTGGTAAAAATTTAATAATTTAATTCCATGGTTTTCCTATGCAATAAAATACATCTTTGCATGCTAAAATCTGCATGTTATATTCGTATTGATCAATAAGTTTGTTTTAGGCTTAACCGGTGGCTGCCCTTTCTCGCATCTTTCGGGGCTGTTATAATTGAAGTTTGTACTCCGTCATATTCTTAGGTATGTCACTTACAATATACTAAAATTTCATGGCCAATGGAGGTGTTTAGGTCGGTCAATCGATTTTAGTTCGAAAACTAGGGTTTATCGGGTGTAGGATTGGCAATTGTTGAGTTTGATGCGTTAAACGATCGGATTACCGACCGAATCAGTTTGTACAGCCCTAGGGGAGTTTAAGGGCTGTGGGAAAATTATATTTTTGATGCACGGGGCTGTTGGGGTTAGTGCTTCGTCAATCGAGTCGGCGGTGCGTGAATTTTCGTTTAAACGTTAAAGTAAGAGTTGTAAAAAGGAACCGTCAACCCTATCAACTCGGGTGACATAATCTTGATGAATGAAAAGATTTAAAATGGAATTTGGTCCATTCGGGGCTGATTCGTTTAACAAATGGTTTTAAGGTTTATTTCGAGCGCATTCGACCCGATTTGATTATCGTTGGGCCTTAGGCCAAAGTGTTGGGCCTTGAGCCAAAGTATTGGGCCTTGGGCCAAAGTATTGGGCCTTGGGCCAAGTTGTTGGGCCTTGGGCCAAAGTGTTGGGCCTTGGGCCAAGTGTTGGGCCTTGGGCCAAGTTGTTGGACCTTGGGCCAAGGTGTTGGGCCTTGGGCCAAAGTGTTGGGCCTTGGGCCAAAGTGTTGGGCCTTAGGCCAAGTATTGGGCCTTGGGCCAAGTTGTTGGGCCTTGGGCCAAAGTGTTGGGCCTTGGGCCAAGTTGTTGGGCTTGAACGGCCCATTAGGCTAGAGTGTTCTTACAGTCTAGTTTAGTAACGCGTTGTGTATAATTTACAGGCCCTTGCTTGTGATTGTGCACTTAGGGATTTCCTAGCTCATTGCAGGTGTTCGGTTGATTCAGGTGAGTTCATGATGCCCTTTTTACTCTTTTACGTTTTGGGCTAGCATACACACCGAAATACAATTTTAAACGATTTTACTCGTTACAATGATTTGAATAGTTTTACATGGTCTCACTCGTGATGGTGCATTTTGAAAGCTATATTTGAATTATTTTATATGCCTTAGGATATTTTAGACTCGTTCATGGTCTTGTGTCCTTAAGATTACATACACTATTGATGGTCTAGACTCGAGGACGTTAGCAGACTTGGTAGTAATTGAATATGAGTAGACCTATCTACTTAGTTCCCGTATGGGATGATATATATATATATATATATATATATATATTTATGTAGGAATATATATGTATGTATATATGGAGGTATGTATGTACGTATGAGGATGTGTTACCTTATAGCCTATGATTGTGTAATGATATTTAGTTCCTCGTGACTAAGAATGATGTATGTAGGCTTATTGATGTGTGTGTGCATGGTGATTCACGGCTGGGTCAAATATATTACTCGGGTTGTACCCGTGGTGGAGAGGCCCGTGTGACGTGACCATCATTTTGGCGGGTCAAATATATTACATGGGTTTTAAAATCCCGTGGTGAAGAGGCCCGTTGATGTTGAGCCGTGATCGGGTCAAATATATTACTTGGGGAATTCCCGGGGTGAGGAGGCCCGTATCACGTGCTTGGATGTATGAACCGTGGTCGGGTCAAATATATTACTTGGTGAAGACCCGGGATGAGGAGGCCCGTATCACGTGTTTGGATGTTAAACCGCGACCGAGTCAACTATATTACTTGGGGATGACCCGGGGTGAGGAGGCTCGTGTTGCGTGATTTTGTTTGCTCGTGTTGCGTGATTTTGTTTTATCAAACTGTGACCGAGTCAAATATATTACTTGGGGATGACCCGGGGTAAGGAGGCTCGTGTTGCGTGATTTTTTTTATTAAACTGTGACCGAGTCAAATATATTACTTGGGGATAACCCGGAGTGAGGAGGCTCGTGTTGCATGATTTTAACGGTTTTGTTAAACCGCGGCCGGGTCAAATATATTACTCGGGGAAGACCCGGGGTGAGGAGGCCCGTACTGCGTGAAAAGATGTTAAATGTTTTATTCACTTATGATTTGGTTAAGAAAGGCTATTTATGATTTTATGGTCTCATGATTTTCCACTACATTTCATACTTATGGAATTTAAATTTTTAATGAATGTCGTTTATGAAAACTTGAACTCACTCAGCTCAAGCTGACTTTGTGTGTATGTTAGATTGACTTTCAGGTTAAGAAGTGGATGCTACCGCTTGGACATGCTGGATGCTACTCGGGAGGTTGAAGGCATTTCTGGTCGAGGAATTCAAATAAAACAAATATTTTATTTACATTTGATTTTGGACACCTGTACCCGTGTTTGGGATATTTAAATACTTACACTTTTTCCGCTGTTATTTACTCTGAACTTGTTTTAAATAAAACGAATCAATTGGTTTTAAATTTTTGTGAATTTGTGGACGTGATTACCAACTGTAGGATTCCCGGGATTCGGGGTCTTACATTTAAAAACTTAAAAAAGTCACATTACCCAACACCTTTTTAATTTATAAAAGTTAATAAGTTGCAAGAAGGAAAAAATAAAGAATCCCAAACACCCCATTAGAGTTTGATAATGAAAGAGTTTCACAAATAAATGATATGTTATACCCGTTTAAAAGCTATCTGGATTTAGTAACCCATAACCCACTTATTTTTTTCACTATAAAATTGTTTCTTAATTATAAAAAATATCTTTTTTTTTAAATAAGATATTAATTTTTAGTATATCCCTATTTTATAGGATTTTCACATCAAATATTTGGTAAGATTAATTTTTAATTTAATGAGATGTTATAACCCGTTTAAGAGCTATCTGGGTTTGACGAGACTCATACCTGTGAATTCAGGTCAAATGCATAAGAAGCCTCAATTTACAAATAAAACAATCTGGTGGCTTGAGAGAATTTAAGGAGCAACCAAAGAGCTTTTAAATGCTTTCGTTTATATATATATATATTATAGATGGTTATGAGTGGTTGTGAATAGATGAGAGATAAAACTTATATGAGAAAGTTAAATTTAGGGTTTTACTGCAGATACTGTATAATTTTTTAATATTTTCATAAAGTAGTTGTGAGTGAAAGAGAGAGAAAATATGATGATAAAGTATAAAAAATATTATTTAATTAAATAGAAGAGAGAAAATACAGTGTTTTTAGTGTAATTATATGATATATATAAATATAGGGTAGGGAACGGGTTAGGAATGCTCTAAGACCGGACTTATAATACCAACCAACCTTTCACTGATATTACAATACAAAGGTTGAATGACCCAAAGCATAAAGACGAGAGAAAATGCTACTTAATATTAACTGTTTCTTTATTTTATCTTGTTCACAGAGTTTTAATTGAAAATGAATTAATCTGAGAAATAACTATTATCAACTTATATTTATGAATTTAATATGTCCCTAAAACTGTTAGATGTAATAAGTAATAACAAAATTTCAGATCTGGTCAAGGGTTAGTTAGATCTAACCCTACAACTATTTCATCAAGTTAAAGTTAAATAAACAAGAAAGAGGCGAAGATTTTAATCAAGTTGTAAATATTTGATAAACAGAGGAGATTTGTGTAAGAAGATTAGATCGTCGATCACGAATATTGAACAACACATGTTATAAGTTTCAAAATACAGTAAATGAAAAAGACTTCATTTCTTCACTCATTTTAATATCTCCACCAACCTACCATTGTCGTCTGCTAGTAGGGGTGCAGACAAGCCGGGCCACTTATGAGCTACTCGAGATTGGCTCGTGAAAAGCTCGACCGAAAAGAGCTTAAACAAGCCTGAGCCCAAGCTTAAGCCTAAAAGTAAGTGCGTTTAGTAAACGAACTCGAGCCAGAACTTCACTTATCGAGCTTGAGTCGACCGGCGAGCCTAAACAAGCATGCCTTTAAACTAATAATTATAATACATATATTTAGTAATTACTAATTAATACTTATGAAAACATAATTAAATAATATATTATGTTATATATAAAATTATAATTGAAAAAATATAAAATAATTATAATATATAAAATTTAATTAAGAAATGCTAAACAAGCCGAGCCTGAGCTAAGCTCAAGCTTGGAAAACTACTCATAGGCTTAGCTATGAAAAAATAGAGGTCGAAACAAGCCGAGCCCTAGCTGTAAAAATAAATATATGGATATATATATTTTTGTATGGTAATCATTATCATTTATATAATAATATATCAAAATAATTAAATTATGGGGTTTCCCCTTATTATTATATTAACTAGGTAATTGTTGATGGATATTACATTGCTAATCAAGGGTTTTCCCTTTGGTGTATATAAATATATGGAGAAGATTAATTAACATTATAACATACCCTAACACATACATTAAATTCTTATTCCTCTCTCTCTCTCTCTCCATATTTTCGGTTTCATCAAGAACCCTAATTCCCATCATTAATATACATCCTAAAGGGGAATTCGACCAAGCTAACAATCATGTTGTCTGGATCATTCTTATCAGCCGTGGCTACTCTCTCTGCTGTAACATGCATGTTTTAGTTATAGGTTTATCATAATATTCATGTTTCCCATAACCAACATGAAGAACTGATCAACATGTGGTATTAGAGAGATGTTGATTAATCAGTTCTTCATGTTTTCCCTAAATCTGGATCTTCAACGGAAGACATGAACTAAAACCTAATAAACCCTAAGTTAATTTCGATTTTATTATTAATTCCGTTTTTTAATATTGAAAACCGAATATATATAGAAATCGATCTGTTAATTTTCGATTTTTATATATTGAAAACCCTAAGTTAATTTTCTGTTTTTCGTTATTAAACTCGTATCTGATATAACCCAAAGTTTTTTCGAAATCTGATAAATTCAATGATGTTCTTCGTTTTCATCACAGTTTTTCGTAAAATCACATATAATATGGTTCAAACTCTAGATTGTTATAACGCTTTTCCTATTATTTTGGTTAAACTTTATTCCAAGATATTTCTTGAATTTTGGAAAATTAAATAAAAGAATTATTTTCGAAAATAAACAAATATTGGATAAACAATACCTAAGAATTCAGATTAAACCTTATCACGTAACTGCTATGGATTTATGGGTGTATGTGTTTAAGGTTAAAATAGTTTTCAGAAAACACTAAATCCTGAAAAACAAATCGAACCAGAAAACTTAATTCCCGAGATTAAAACCTTTCCGTGAACAGTTAACTAAAAATTTCGTGAACAGTACACTAAACTTAGTTCGTTCCGCGCTAACAGTTGGTTTGCTATTAACTACTTAATCATTTATCGTTCGAAAAATGAAAGAGATGTAACTGCATGTCTCTAATGCTTATGAAAGACTCATTAGCATGCCAATAAGAGGATCCATTCTAGATTCTAAAGATGCTAAAACCTATCTGGCTTATGTGGAGGAGCAATTCAAAGGAGTGTCTAAGGCGCATGCTAGTACTCTCATTCTCATGCCGGTGACTACTAAGTATGATGGAAGGAGTGGCATTCGTAGGCACATTATGATGATGAACGACATGGCCTATAAGCTGAAGGGATTAGTGTAACATTCGTTACTTTTCAAACCCGAAAAACCCGACCCATTTTAAATTTGCGGCTTTGTTAAATATACATATATATATATATATATATATATATATATATATATAATGTTATTAATAAACTTTCGTTGCACGACTTTATATATGTGAATTCATATTCACACTCGTTACCCAATTCGTTTCATCGTTTCATTCGGGTTTAACGTTTATCGATCGTTCGCTTTGCTTTTCTTTTTGATCAATCTATGAAACTACGAGATTTAAAGTTTTCTAACGATTGTGAACTATACGTGTATAATATAATAAAAATATCCAAGATCTATAATTTATTTCTCGTTCCAATTACATTTCAAAGTTAAAGGTTTATTTAGTAAATATATATAAATTAAGTTTTAATGAGATTTGAAAGATCTATGAATTTGAGGGACCAAATGTGAACTTTTGATTTAAAATAATTCCCAACCCGTCACCCTCCCCCCCATGCCACGTTTTTCCGGCTAACCGGAATTCGGCGCCGGAGTGGCCGACGGCACCCTTTAAACACCCTTCTTAAATATATTAAATATTATAAAATCATTATATCTTCGTTAATATATCCTAACAAACTTACTAATTGCGTTTCAACGATCTAATCATCCGTCAATCGAGGCCGTAATGAACGCCGGAAAATCCGGAAATCACATTAACGGAATTAGCGCGTACACGCTCTGAGTGTATCAATAGAGGCTTAGGACTCATTACAACTCGCTCATACTTCTTTCCCTCTCTATTACACTCTATAATCTTCATATTAATCCGGCAAAGGTTCGGCTCCGGCGACTTGTTGTTCTCCGTCAATCCAAAACCCTATAAGGTAATTGATATATGTTTATTAACGTCGTTGAGTCAATAAACAAAAACCCTAAACTAGTTTAAACAAACAACAAACAGAAACTGAGATTGAAACTTTACACTGCATTCTAGAGTTTTTTATTTAAGGGTTTGGAAAAGAAAAGATAAGAAAAATTTTCTTTTGTCATTCTTGAGTTTTTTCATTAAAAGAAAAGAAAGAGAATGAAAAGAAAAGTTATGGCCTTTTTCCTCCAAAACTTTCCAGCCAAATATGACCGGATTTGAAAGGAAAGTTTACAGTCATGTATAATATTACTAATTTACCCTATTTTTTCGTTCCTATCTAACTCAATAATAAGGACATGATTGTAAAATTACAAATTTTTTTCCTATCTTTTCCTTCCTATCTAACTCAAGAATGTAATTAACACTTTCTTTTCTATTCTTTTATTTTAACTCGAGAATGTCTTTTAAATATATAATTACTTTTCATTTCTTCCCCTATCCAACCTTATCATTTCTTTTCTTTGTATTTTAAACTCGAGAATGCAGTGTTAGGGTTTCATTGAAGAAGATGAAATTGAATTCCTGTTTATATATAACTAATTTCATTTCTAAACTGAATAGTTCTCTTGGTTCAACTGGTTAAGCTTGTTACGTTCCAAACAACAGACCCGGGTTCGAAACCCGGGTCACGCGTTATGTTTCCTTTTTTTTTATAACCTATTATTGTTATTATTATTATTAAAAATGAATAGACACGAATATTATATATATATATATTTAAAACCAAACCATAAACGAATATGCAGTCTAGAACAGTTGGTTAACACACTGATATTATAACATCAAGACCCGGGTTCGAAACCCGGGTCAGTCACATATTTTTTTTTATTATTTAATTTCAGTTTATTAATATTAATTAACCATTTTAATCAATTTAAAAATTAAAATAAATTTATAAAAACCTTTTTAAATTAAATAAAAATTATGTAAATTAACTATAAAGTATATCTCACCATTTTCTGTTTAAAAACCAAGTTTCTCGTTTTCGTAAACCGCTATTAAAAATCGTTTATTAAACGTAACGTAAACTTTAATTTTCTAAAAATCGTTTCGTTAAAGCAACAATTATATTTACGACTTATAAACAATAGTTCAAGCTTTTCAAACGTATAAACTCCATATTCTCGCCATTAAAATACTTATATTGTATATATAACCGATTTGCCGTTAAAGCATAAATAACAATATTATAATAAAAAATATAAAAATAATATAACATAATTCTTTCAAGTTATATAATAAAAATCCCGTACGATTATCGATTAAGTCTCGTTTTTATTCAATTTAGTTAGTGCGGATCGCTTGCCTCGGCTTTCGTGACGTGTTCGATTGTTTTACCATTTTCAAACGCTTTCGAGTTCTCCTTTGTATCTCATATCCTAAGGTGAGTTTTTCACCACCCCTTTTTAAATGTTTTAATGTTTTGGGGTAGCATATGTATCCTTATAAAAATTCAAGCATTGTTTCTTCTGTTACAAAACTACAATTCGTATATGGACTTGTGTGTTACTTGTATTACTTGTACAAATATTACTTGCACGATTGGGAAGCCTCATTAAGTATGATCATACGCTCCCCTTTGCACTTCGGTCCATTTGTATCGAGTGGAAAAGGGTCTCATTATCCAAGTACGTTGGTTGTTACCAACTGGAAAGGACCTTACTTGAGCGAATACCCAAGTACGTTGGTTGATACCAACTGGAAAGGACTTTACTTGCTCGTTTATCACTTGTCCATGAATTGTATGATTTTTATTTATGTATATAAAACTGTGGGGACTCACCAGCTATATTTATAGCTGACCATATTTTATACATATGTTACAGGTACCGTGGTTAGAGGATGAAGTATTGGAAGACACTTAGTTTATTTAGGATATTCAAATAAACGAATTTTCATTATGATTGTTTATCTTTGATTTGGATGTACTTGTTTACTATAGAACTTGTGTTACATGATGTTTTAAAGAATTAATGTTATTATTGTCACCAAATAGTGTCACTTGTGTTTGAACAATCTGTACGTTACGCTCGGGCGTTTCTGCTTTAGCCGGGGTGTTACAATTAGACATGGAGATCAGTGATGGTGTTCTGGTGCATTTCATCATGACTTTTCTTCCAGCCGCTTATGAAGCTTTCAAGATCAATTACAACACCCAGAAGGAGAAATGGACTATGAGTGAGTTGATTGCTATGTGCGTGCAAGAGGAAGAGCGTATGAAAATGGATAAACCTGAAGTTGCTTACCTTGCCACCAATTCCAATAAGAGGAATAACACTCATCCAATAAAGGAGTTTGCTAAAGTTCAGAAGACTAATACAGGTGCTTTATCTAGTTCTCAGAACTCCACTGGAAAGCCTTTCTGCAACTTCTGTAAGAAGTACATTCATAAGCAGAAAGACTTCCCAGACTTTAAGGAGTGGCCGACTAAAAAGGTAATGATCTATTTATGATACTTGAGTCCTATAATTTAACTGTTCCTACTAATGCATGGTGGTTTGTTTCTGGTTCTATGGTTCATGTGACCAATTCTACTTAGGGATTCCTTTCAACCCGAAAGCTAGAAAGAAATCAAAGAACACTAAGACTGGGAAATTGAAATTCTGAGACAATTGGTACGTTTTCTAATTTCTTCTCTTTGGGTTCTTCTGTCACATATACCATGAATGCTAAGCATCCTTTACGCAAACATTTATTAGCTTTAATCTTCGAGATTAAGCTAACATGACCTGCGTTTTTGTCTTCAGCGATTTGGATTGTATTCCCATTTGTTGTACGAATTTCAATTGCTTTCTTATCACATAAGATATGGGCTTGGTTATTGGATAACCAGTCCATACCTAAAACGATATCAAAGCCTGCCAATGTCATTGGTAACAACTAGACAGGTATAACATGTCCTGCTAATAGAATTTTGCCCTTCTTTAAGACTTTAGATATTCTGACTAGACTACCGTTGATCGTTTCTACTATGAGGGATTTGTCTAATTTAACTAAGGGTTTGTTTAATAAACTAAAAAAAATCTCTTATCTATAAAACTTTGGTTTGCGCCTGAGTCGAATAAAACCCTAGCATTAATATTATTAACGAGAAACGTACCGGTTATGACGTCCGGCATTTCAGCTGCATTCTCGGTGTTGAGCACAAAAACATGTGCATTTCCCTTTTTGCCTTCATTGTTGGTGCCAATACCACTTGCACCTTCTCCTCCAGTTCTCTTTTTCAGGCATTCATTTTGGAAATGTCCGATCTCTCCACAACCATAACAAGCGATCTTATTTTTCCAGCAATCATTTGTTGAATGACCCACTTGTTTACAAATAGTACAGGTGACTGACTGACTGCACCCCCCAAAGTGTCTTCGATTGCATATGTTACACAATGGAATTGGTGACTGGGAATTCTTCTTCTCCCCACGATATAGTTTCTTGTTTTCCCTATCATTTTTCTTGAACGCAACTTCCTTCTTGAAGGTATTCTCTTTCTTTTTCTTCTTCACGGGTTATGATTAAATCATTCATCATATACCCAGCCAATTCCATGGCTGAATCAATGGTTTGAGGTAATGATGATCTGACCATATCTCTAATCTCTTTTGGAAAACCCCAGATATAACGAGTGACCTTGTTGTTTTCTGGCGTTAACAAGTGTGGTACTATCCTACAATACTCCAAGAATTTAGTATTGTAGTCCTTGAGATTCATTCCTAACACCTTTTGATTTAAAACTTGATTTGCATTTCATCCTTCTCGTTCATCGGGCAAAACTTCCTAATCACAAGATCTTTGAATTCCTCCCAACTCAACTTTTACATATTTAATCTACCCTTGGATTGTATAAGGGTGTTCCACCATTGCAGAGCTTCGCCTTTAAATGATTGGGAAGGAATATTGAATTGCTTCTTCCTCAGTACACTTACTGATGACATTAATGGCTTCTATTTCTTTAAGCCATCCCAGTACAGCAATAACACCATCACTTCCATAAAATCTCTAGGCTTAAACGTCTGATATGTCTTATAACTACAAACTTTCTTAGTCTTTTGTTTCTTGGGTTTTTTCTCTTTATAATCACTATCAGCGTTAGAGCTAACATTTTCTTCCTCATCTCTCTTGGACTTGACAGATTTCTCATTGCTCGATGTTTCTTTCTTTTTCAGGGCCTCGAGCATAGCTGGGAAAACTTCAGCAATTCCTTTCGCAATTAGTTGTTGCATATCCTCCTTTCGCACGAATTGATCATCAGCGGGAGGGGTAACATTCACTTCCTGATTTACGACGTTTTTCTTCAATCTCCCTCTCGTTTTCCTTGAGAGTCCACTATTAACGTCAGCATTTGAATTTCCTCTTTTCAACATGCTTTTAAATGAGAAATAGGAGGTAACTATCATTTAATATCTCTAAGAATTTACCAAATGCATATATATCTTATCCGCACTTTCATGCACTTAAATTGGTTAAAGCCTAAGTACTCTTCTCAAATACTTAATTCGCTAAAACCGATGGCTCTGATACCAACCTGTCACAACCGGCTTTCGGTCCTAGGCGTGTGACCAATAGTTGGTACCAATTCTGTCAATTTATCCAAGTTTGCAGCGGAAAATGTTAAATAAGATATTTACTTTCATAACATAGGGAATTAAATACCCTTTTCGTTTTACAAAATTTCTTGTTTAAAAACAAGTTTTACATATGCATTATACAAAATTAGCTGAGCCACCGGTTGCATTCTATGCCTATTGATCTTCTATCTCCACTAGCATATCCACCACTATATATTACTCCTGATTACCTGAAAACACTTTTAAAACTACGTCAGCTATATACTGGTGAACACACTGACTCGATAAAAGGTTTTCATAATTCGTTATGACACAACACCAATAGTGTTCAACGACTAGGTGGGTCTCAATCCCATCTCATCGGAACTAAACATACGCACAAACCACATAATTGGACTTCAGTCGCCCTAGAGACCGTCACTTGCCTCATGGTTAGTATGTCTGTTGTGTGCCCACTGATGTTCGGTTTATTTGTACATATATCAACGTGTTAACATAGTCGTTTTAATTGTATAGTTTAGGAACTTTGGTACTTCATACGTGTTTATTGTGTTTCAGGTCACAGGTACTTAACACACTTAATTTGGACCTGTACGAGCATGGAATGAAGACCCGGGATGTCCAGCACGCAAACCGAGGCATTTATTGGGAGTTGCTAAGTGAAGCCACCCATCATGTAGCTCGATGGGTGTGGGAGGCAAAGCATCGCACTACGCGATGCCCTTCATTATAGACTGCGTTGACTTTTGGTCCATCGCGTAGTGCGATGGACCAGGAGAGGAGACCATCGCGTTACGCGATGGTCCCAGAATCGTGAAAGTTAGGGTTTGAGTTTATATTTCGTTTTGACGACCCTAGATGGCGTTATTCACTTTCCAGGAGATTTTCAGAGCAGCAAGGAGGACAACCATCACTTCCAATCATCTCAAGGCCTCATATTTGTTCCATAACATCATAACCGAAGCCCGAGAGATGCCAAGACACGACTAGATCCTTCGAGTCATACCCGAGATGTATAGTGTGTAATCTTTCAGTTATTTTCTCATGTACTAGAACGATTGATTGTAATTATTTTTATGTATTGATGTATAGTATTATTGTGCACAACGTCAGTTTAGGTTTATTTCAATCAGAACGATTAGTGTGCCAGTTGCTATGATAATTGCTTATAGGATTGTTGTGACTTGTTAATTGCGAGAAAGCATACTTTTGCCCTTAGTTGAGCCACACTGGCAGGGACCGTTTGATAACCAGTGCCGTGTGTTAGCGAGCGTGGATGCCTAAGGTTTAACCGGTTAGTCAGTCTGTAGTTGACACAAGATAGTTTATCTGTCAAGTTGCATGAGATTACTGTTTGATTGCTTACTTGGATTCCCAAGTGTGATTTGTCCTTGTTACTTGATTAAATATTTGATTACTTGTTCAGTTATTATAAGACCAAACTGTTTGCTAGTGTGATCAGCACTTTAATTGAATTACTTCATAATGTTAGGAATCGTTTACACTTTACACTGACCACATACTCCTCGTGGTTCGACACCCTACTTACCCTGACTAGTTTAAGGTGATTAGGACACTGATTTATATTATTTTTGACTAGATAGCGACAGTCTAGCATCAAAATGGCGCCGTTGCCGGGGAGTTAGTGCGCTTAGTGTTTTTGTGTTAATTGATTTCTTTGTTTAGTTTAGTTTAATTTAGTTGTTAATTTTAATTTTAGTTTAGTTTATTTTGTTTTCCCATTTTACGCGGGGTGTGTTATTGGTGCAGGTAACAGGTTTATGCACACCCGCCATTCAAGAAGAAACTCTCCGCTGATTTACGAGCCAGAAATCGAACGGTTAGCTCGGCAGAACTGAGCTCAGATCAGACAGTCAGACATGGAAGGTCAGAACCAGAACCAGAATCAAAACAAAAAAACACACCGCCCGAGATCAATGTTTTCCAACCCGAACCAAACCCACCAAACAATGACCTACCACCACCAATAAACACCAATCAACAACCCCAGAATTCAGCCCGACAATCCAGAAACCGAAACCGAAACCTTGACAGACCCGGGCCATCAGTCTCGAACAACACACCTCGTCATCGACAGCCGATTATACGGGATTTTGACCATGTTAGTATTTCACACTGAAGACGAAGAAGAGGGAGATAAGGAAGAACGAGGACCAATGAATGACGGGGTTGAGCCGAGAAATGCAGATGAGGGTATACAGATTGAAGAGCTTGATGAGGTTGAGGAATCGGTTAGGGTGAGAGGTAACAGGTGGAGGAACAGAAATCCGGATCGGGGTCGTATAGGAAGATATCGAGAGGAACGAAGACAGCCGATTCAGGTTAACCGGGGAGGTTTTGAGGTACCGAGGGCCAGACGAAGGAATTATGGGCTCCCGGCTCAAGGTGTTAACAGTCGGTTCAGACCGGCTATTTCAGATGGTGCCTTACCGATTGTCCCACAGTTACACGTACAGGGACAACCGATATTTAAATCCCGTCCGTCCTACATTAACATAGTTCCCCATTTTCACGGACTGGGATCTGAAGACCCGTATTCACATCTGTCAGACTTTTCATCTATTTGCGAGTCTATTGGTGACGGTACGTATGATCAGGATGAGGTTCGGTTGCGGTTGTTACAGTTTTCACTAAAAGATAAAGCAAAACTCTGGTTTAACTTGCTACCGATGCATAGTATTGAGAGCTGGGCTGAGATGCAGCAGGTTTTCCTTAACGAGTACTATTCGCAGTCGAAGACTAACGAGGCCGGATGGAGATTTGACATTTTTCGCAGTTACCGGGTGAGTTATTTCATGAGGCCTTTACTCGTTATAAGGAGATGATTAGGAAGTTTCCGCACCATTAGATTGAGTTGTAGGAGTTGGTCAAGTGTTTTGTTGATGGGTTAACTTATGAAGACAGAAAATATTTGAAATCATCGTGTAATGGTATGTTATTGAATCAACCCGAAGAGGACGATTGGGATTTTGTCGAGTTTATGTGTGAGGATTCCAAGTCAGAAGCAGCTGCTGAACGAAGACGAAAAGTTGGGGTCACCAGATCGGTTAAATCAGCCTCGAGCGAGTCGGTCAGAATTGCAGAGTTGGAACAAGAACTAGCGGGTTATCGAAAAGAGAAGAAGAAAGAGGTTGGTAAAGTTGGGGTGAAATTCTCGGTTTGTGCAGACTGTGGTGAATTGGGGCATAAGGTTGAAGATTGCCCCGGGTTTGATGATGATGACGAGTACCCCGACGAAGAGGAAGTCAGTTACGCGTACGGGGATTCCAAGGGCTAAGAGTTCAATTCAAATACATATCACCCGGGCCTAAGGAATCACCCGAATTTCAGATACGGGAACGCTTCGAGTCAGTTGAACCCGAACTTTCAAGGGTCTAGTCAGAACCGACAGCAGAATAGCTACTGTCAGGGTGGTTCGAACAGTCAGAGTAATAGTCAGGGTTATAACAGAGATGGCTACCGGGGTAACAGTTCGTCGGGTAATCAAAATCAGGACCAGCAGAAGGGTAGTTCGGGAAATTCAGACGAGTCAGTTCATACAAAACTCGATGCGGTGTTGAAGCTTGTGTCAGATAATCAGAAAGAAACACAGAAACAGTTCGAGTTGAGGGATAAGTCGTCAGAAGCTATGTCAAAACAGATTGGTCAACTCGCAGCAGATATAGCGAGATTTTAGAAAAACGCGGGTCAGTTACCGAGCGATACCATAGTAAACCCGCAACATGCCAGTTCAAGCTCAAAGAAAGGTAATAGTGTGCACATCCACGCTGTAAGACTTCTACCTCATTTTGAAATTACTTGTGTTGAAGTTGATTCACCGCCACCGTATGATGAGGCGGTGATGGAAAATGTTAATGATGAGAACAATTGTGTTGGTCAAAAAGAAACAATTTTTCAAAATAAACTGAAATTAAAAACAGATGAATTATTTTTTTGTGAAAATTGCTCTTGTGAAAAATGTTTAAATAGCAAATTGACCAACACGGGAGATGAGGAGGTGGAGGATAATACCACCTCAAGTAAACTCCAAGACCCGGGAGTGCCATTTTTATCAATTCAAATTGGGGAATTTAAAACTGATCGGGCACTTCTAGATCTTGGAGCATGTGTTAGTATCATGCCCGGTAGTTTATTTGATCAGTATGAATTTGGCCCGTTAGAAAGTGTAAACACCACCGTGGTATTGGCGGATCAAACTCATACACTCCCTCGGGGCATGGTTACTAATGTAATGGTTCAGGTGGATGAATTTAGCTACCTGGTTAACTTCCTTGTACTTGATTATGCGAAACTGAAAATTAAACAATCTGAAGCCATACTGGGTAGGCCATTCCTGGCCATAGCACATGTGGTAATTGATTGTGCTACGGGAGTTTTGGGAATTAAATGTGGGAACCTTGATAAGCGGTTATTATTATTTGAAAATGCTACTAACCCTCTTGTTGACAAATATGTATCTGTAAGCAACGATCATACGAAAGAGGAATGTTTTGTAACTGGCAGGAACGAGCTGAAGGGTACCACGGAGGTGAAAGGATGGAATGAGATATTGCATGGAGTTAGAGATGGTGAGGAAGTAACAACAAGAAAGGGAAAGAAGATGAAAAGGAAATAGGTAAAGAAACTATCTGAATGTGATGCAGAATGGAGGTTGGAAATGTTTGGGCCAGATTCTGGCGTGTTAAAAGGTTGGGAGCAACCTCTTGAGGAGGAGCGTTCATGTAACGAGAAGGCTGCATGGAAACGGGCCAGCCGCCCACCTTGAATGTCATAAAATTTTCAAAAGGGTGGTAATTGTACGTTTTGTATATTTTTAGTTTGCATTTTTTTTATATTACTAATTGTATTTCAAGCGTACCATCATAGAAAAAGCTAAGTGTGGGGATACCGCAAGGAAAAATTTAGGATTTTGATGTGTGTGGTAAAGTTATGTTAGAAAACGAGGTTTCAGTTAAGTAACCCAAAGTGCTTTCGTGTTTTTTTTGCTGTGGTAAATCCAGTTACGTTTATATTTTGTTGTATTGGAACTTTGTGGGTGTAGTTCACTATAAACCCTCACGAGACCTCACTCGTCCACCCGGGCTACCGGGGGATTTAAAGGGCTTGTTGCATACGCTAAATGCAACCGTGATTCCTACGAAAGTGAGTTAAGTCTTTTAACATTTTAATTCATTTAACAAAATTTATTATGAAACTTAACTAATTCGGCTCGGTAATAATTTTTAATAAAATGAAATAACACTGCATTTTTTGCAAAATTCTTAAAAGACCTATGTCTTACACATTGTGAGAAGCTTGCTTCTACACGTTTTGAGATTTTGCAGATTCAGTTTTGTCTTTGGAGAAGACGAGTTTTCACGAGGGTGCGAGCCAATTTTTTAGTATTGCCTTATCAATCATATCAGGTGATTACAGTTTCATAATCTATTTTGTTATTATAGTTTACGTGTTGAGAGTGTAGTTGTATATTTTTGTGTTAGAATTATCACATTAGAGCCCCGAGTTTTAAATTGTCAAACAGTCAATTTCAGCCCCGTCCCTCAAATGTTCGTGAATTATTTTAAAATTTTAACATTAGGGACAATGTCAACCTCAAGTGTGGGGATGGGGAAAAAATTGAAATTTTTAGCCCAATAGTACCTCAAAGTGTATTCAAAACCTAAGTTATTAACTGTTAATTATTGCTATTAATGCCAAATTAGAGGTTTTTGGTCATGGTTGGTTTTTCAGCTTCTCAATAATTTTCCCGACAAATGTTTTTAAAATGAGAAGTTGAAAATGGAATCATTTAGGCAGGGATAACGAGTCAAGGGGACGGATATACATGTTTCATATTGGCAGACCTTATTTCCAGACGTATTGTGATATTAGTCCCTATACTTAATACACATATTATATAATAGATATAAAACATGTCTTGTCATTAATTGAGGAAAACCGGTATGTTTTACAGAATTAGAACTTGCTTGTCACATGCTTTTCGTGATCTTAATACCATCACTTTTATGGAGATTAGGACTTTAGAAAACTCGTTCCGTACATATTCCTCACTAAATAAATTCCTTACCCGACATTATCCCCTAGGAGCCCGTTTGGACCATATTCCTTTTTCGTTGGTTAAACTGAACATTACAAACCATTTCAGCCTTGGCCTTTATTTTATTTTTACCCGTGTGATGAAATCTAGTTTGTTATCGACTCATGTATATATCAAGTGGTACTTAGTCAGACGAGTTGTAAAGTTGTCAAGTTCTGAGTTGTAATTAGCAGTTATTAATCTAAAAAACTAATTGAATAAAAATCAGCAAAAAGACAAAAAGAAGTTATTTGTTTAGCAGTTGAGTATGTAAATGGCATTTGATTGTGTAATTAGTTCGTTTGTATTCGTGAGTTTGTATATTGGTTTGTTTAACTGGGTTTCATCCACCTGAGTCACTAAATAAGCCTAATCCGCACCCGAACCTAAACCTCAGCAAAACCTTAGTCCGAGTCTTTATGCAACCGGTGGTTAATGGGTGGAGATAATACTGACCTGCAAGCGTATTAAGTTGTAACTCATATTAGATATTTTGAGGGCAGAGACATATACTAGCACATCTTTTGCTTGTCCAGATATTAAACCGAGAGGAGTGTTGATAGTGTGAGGGGTGTAAACATGTATGCCTTAACCGGAAACAAAGTACACTTGTCTGGGCGATTCTAGAGTTTTATTGTAGCATTAACTTGATTTGTGGGTTGTCAATCTAGAAAGTGTCAGTCTGGAAAGCTGGGTATGACCTTAAACCTTACTAGTATTAATGGTGATAATTGGTTGACCTATGATGGCGGTTAATGTTTACTTTAAAGTTTTGCTTGAGGGCAAGCAAAAGATAAGTGTGGGGATGTGATGGTCCCCAAAATCGTGAAAGTTAGGGTTTGAGTTTATATTTCGTTTTGACGGTCCTAGACGGCATTATTCACTTTCCAGACGATTTTCAGAGCAGCAAGAAAGACAACCATCACTTCCAATCATCTCAAGGCCTCATATATGTTCCATAACATCATAACCGAAGCCCGAGAGATGCCGAGACGTGGCTAGATCCTTCGAGTCATACCCGGGATGTATAGTTTGTAATCTTTCAGTTATTTTCTCATGTACTAGAACGATTGATTGTAATTATTTTGATGTTAATCTATGAGTATTGATGTCTAGTATTATTGTGCACAACGTCAGTTTAGGTTTATTTCAATCAGAACGATTAGTGTGCCAGTTGCTATGATAATTGCTTATAGGATTGTTGTGACTTGTTAACTACGAGAAAGCATACGTTTGCCCTTAGTTGAGTCACACTGGCAGGGTCCGTTTGATAACCAGTGCCGTGTGTTAGCGAGCGTGGATGCCTAAGGTTTAACCGGTTAGTCAGTTTGTAGTTGACACAAGATAGTCGACACGTAATTATCCAAGTCCTCGCATGGAAGACATAATAAGTACGTTGTGTGCAATAACTCGGAACCTGTAATGATTTTGAAAGACGGGACAAATGAAATATGATAAGAGCATGGTGGATACGCCGCTGGTACATCCTATATATAAGTGTCCTTACCATATTCCCATTTGTGGCGTCTTTCGGGTCATTTAAAGATCGGCGTTATTGTTTTTTTATTTAATTATTATTGTATATAAAAATTGTTAAAACTTTTAACAACTCCATATAATAGTTGTTTTCTTTTAAAATTTTATTCTTGTTTTAATTTCGGAATGAAATTTCTAAAAGTTGTGAATCCTGTAACATTCGTTACTTTTCAAACCCGAAAACCCGACCCATTTTAAATTTTTCGGTTTTTGTTTAATAATATATATTCATATAGATCTCAAATTTCGTTGTGTGTATTCGTCATTTTTATTTGAAATTATATTGTATTCGTATTCGTTAAATCGACACGTTTCGTTGTTTTATCATATTCGTTTTTAACGTTCATCGTTAATTTAATACGCACGATGGTTTACGTTTAACGTTTGTTTGTTTTCTAATCGTTTGTTTCAATAAATGAAAACTCCGGGATTTAAAGTTTCTATTTAAACGGTCCTCAAAATACACGGTTATAATATAATATTCAAGAATTATAGACTTTTATTTCAATTCAAATACTTCTTAAAAGTTCAGGGTTCAATTCGTATATAATAAAAAAAAACAGTTTTAAATAGAGTTTAAAACATGAGGGACTTTAGTGTAAATATACTTAAAACATATATTTATAAATTAAATCACCCAAACCAGCCCACCCCTCCCACGTATTTCCGTTAAGTGTTCCGGCGGCCGGATTAATTTCTGGCGACATGAAGAAATGACCGTCGACTTTGAATGGCTCGTTAAAGCTCGCGTTATATACCAATTATAACCCGTAATCTTCGCGCAGACCATTAAGCAACCATAATAACGTGGTTAACGGCGTAAAAGTTATGTAACGATCCTATAATCTCGCCGGATTGTTTTCAAAATCTCCATTATGGTCATTAAACGAATAACACCCTAATTCATAGTATAAATAGGTTTCTCATCTTTCATCTTAACACATCCATCACCTTAAATCTATCTAATATACTCTTCATAATCAATCTTACAAGCCCCTTTTTCCGGCCGAACCGCGGGTAACCATCAAACGGCAACGTCTAGAGGTAATCTTTATATGGTTTGTGATTGTTTTTAGCCAAATACCAAAACCCCTAACTTGATTTCTTCAAACATGGAGCCAAATAACAGATTAAGAATCTAGGGTTTATAAGGTTGAAGATGATGAATACAAAATATTATATATTTACTTTTGTTTCTATCTTTTTAACAAATATTCATGCTAGTTCAACTGGATTGTTCACTTGATTGTGGTATTGGAGACCCGGGTCAGACCATGTGTTTTTTTTTATAAAAGCATTTTCTTTTATGTTAAAACCCAATAAAGTTATTAAAAAAAATTATTATAAATTAATTAAAATTTTTTAAATATTTATCATTTCCCAACCAAAAACCATCTTTTGTTTTCGTTAAAGTTTCTTAAAAACCCGATTAATATTATATTATTATTTAACTATTCGCTAACTTTTTAGTTCACTAAAATAAGATTTTACCGTTAAATTCCGTAACATATTTCTCATATTAGCTAAACAATATTAATAAATCATTAACCCGTTAATTTAAATTTGTTCGTTATCTTTTATGTCGTTTTAACTCTTTTATTTCAATTCGTTAACTTATATTTCGTCAATCGTAGCCTGTTAATTTAAAATTTGTTAAGTTTATAATTAGTTAACCTTAATCCATTTGATAGTTTATAATTCGTGAATTTCCATCTGTTAGCTTTTAAATCGTTAAACTATAATTCGTTAACTATAATTCATTAGATTTATATTTCGCTAGTTTTAATCCAATAACGTAAGTATTTTCGAGATAAATCCATGATTTGTAAAAATCATAAGTCTCTTAATAGCGTTAGTTATATTATGAAAATAATTCAAATCGTAAAACTTAAAATAATATTTTATTATAAAATGTCATAAAATACTAATAAAATATATTAAATAATGCAATATCCCTAAAACCAAAATATCTACAACGTTATTAATCCCGTTAGCTATTCTTTAAATTTTCGCATTTATTCTATTTATAGTTCAAGATGTTCGGTTGTTTCGATTACGTTAACGTGCTTTCGCTTTGTATTTCAAGTTGATCTTCAATTTCGATGTGAGTTTCTCACAACCCCTTTTTAAACGTTTTCATATTTTAGGGTAGCATATGTATCCTATAAAACTTCAAGTATTTATGATTTCGATTACAAACTACAATTCATATCATGGACTTGTGTGCTTACTTGCTTATTTGTTTTATACGTGGATTTCAAGTGGTTGCCTCAATAAGTATGATCATGCGCCCCCCTTTGCACTCAGGTCCATTTGTATCGAGTGGAAAAGGGACCCCATATCCGAGTACGTTGGTAGCCCCAACTGAAAAGGACCTTCGTTTGTTCTTTACACTCAGGTCCATTGCATCGAGTGTAAAGAACCCTTATGTGCTCATTTCACAAGTTTCATGGAATTGTATGATTTTTACGTATTATATCAAACTGTGGGGATCTCACCAGCTATGTTCGTAGCTGACTTTATTTTATACATATGTTACAGGTATAGAGATACGAGGATGAAAGTTAGAAGACACGTAGCATGCTTATAGGATATTCAAAAAAAAACTTATCATTTTGTTTATTTATTTGTTACAATTTGTATTATTTGATAAACTTGTGTTACATGAATACTTAAATGAAATAATGTTATTATGGTCACCTAATAGTGTCACATGTGTTTGAGAAATCTGTACGTCACACTCAGGCGTTTCCGCTTTAGCCGGGTGTTACATAGCGCGACGCCCTTTCCTTTAGACCGTCGCGTAGCGCGACACTGCAATTTGTAAGGTGATGCCACGTGTGGACACGTGGTTTGCCACGTGGCACTGGTTACTTAACTTGGTCATCGCGTAGCGCGATGCCCCTTTTTTCTACCTCATCGCGTAGCGCGGTGCCCCCTTTTTTCTGTTTTCTTGGGAAGTGTCATCGCGTAGCGCGATGATAAACTCCTTACCTTCATCGCGTAGCGCGATGGGTTTGAAATATCAAAATTTTCATTTTTACCCCTTTAGGTTTCAGAATTGACATTTTCGGCTTAAATTGAACAGGGTATTCCCGAAATGTTACATGTAAGGATGCAGACACATGTGTATTTTAGGATCCAGACCTTATATCAAAATGCTTTAGAGGATTTGAACCAACCCTCATGTAAATACTTTCATAACTCCTTACATATGGATAACCCTCCATAGTTTGAAAGAGTAAATATCTTTCAAAAAGACAGTGCATAGACGTCTTCATGTCGTAAAACATATTCATGTTATAAAAAGTTGAGCGTATTCACCTTTTGTTATAATTAATGTATCTCACTGATATATGCTTGATCTTTATATCGGACCTATAGTACGAGAATAATACTTCATAAATAACTAGATCTCCAATATAGCTTTAGACCTTTAGTCTATTTGCATAACCTTTACCTTGATATTCATTTCTTTTATAAAACATATGTTTAACATTTATACGTTACGTCTGTTCTTCATGAAGAAACGTAAATATCAGATTTTTTTCTTTCATAAGAAATTTCTTTATATAAAATAAAGAGTAATATTCAATCTATAATCTTATCTTATGAAAACTATATTTCACTTACTTATCTGATTAAGGTATAGACTATACCCTCGACTAAGGTCTAAGCCATATAAAATAATCGGGCAGAACCCTTACCTTGTATGTCTTATCTATACGAAACACTTAAACTCGATGCGGGCAACACTTCTACTTGCACGTATTTCTAGACAACGAACACTTCGGAACGTCGGGATCGTAGCACGGTTTTCAAGGTTGAGTGAGTGTGATGTGTGATTGGGACTTCATCCTATGGCTGCCTATTTATAGGCAGAAATAGTGCTTCTTCGCGTTGCGCGAAGGTTTGTTCGCGCCGCGCAAACGGGGAACAAACCGTCTCAGGTTTCTTTGGTCTTTCGCGGCACGCTAAATATCCTTCGCGTCGCGCGCAGTAGACCAATTGGTCTGATGAGTTAACCCACTAGACCTGCCACGTGTCGACACGTGTTAGCACCTGGTGAGGTTACTTCATTGCTACTTCGCGTAGCGCGAAGTTTCCTTACCCATTTACTTCCATAGTTCAAAAATACTAAAGCACCCCTTTTGCGGCTCGCGGCGATGCGAACGTGCGCCATCAAAGCGCCACATTACGCCTCTCGCCCGTGCCCGTGCGCGTCGCTAGGACTAGTTAGAGTGATTAGTCAAATAAGAATATTACCATGGAAAATTCTTTCCTTATAAAGTGCTTTCATTTCTTTCTCACTTTCCATGTGGGATGGAGTTTCTTTATTTCTTTAACATAGAATACTTTTATCCCATTTTTCCATTACTTATCTCCTAAATATTTTTGGTCATTTATCTTTATAAATTTGTCAAATTTGAACCTAAACTTTGGGGATGTTACATTTTATTTTAGTTCCGTTATCGTAATAAACGTGTCGGAAACCAACCGAATTTGCGTAGGCCCATCGCCTTAACGCCTAGGATCGACAACGTTTGGGATTTACCAACCGACGTCACCCCATAAGTCCACCTTAATTTATATATATTTTTTGTTTTAGTTCCGATACCATAACGCACGTAACCGATACCGACCGAATGTATGTTGGCTTAACGTCAGAGTTTTACCGACCTTCCCGGCGTAACGCGCCAGGTAACACACTAGTTTAACGTAAAATTAAACATTCATTAAATAATATATAATAGTTAGTGGCTATAGAAGACAATAATGCCTATAAAAACAATTTTTTACGCATTATGTATTATACACTAAGGCTATAGCCTATAAGACTGTGTGTTATAGTTTAACTAATAAATATTAGTTAAAGTGTCACGTCAATATCATGTAAATAGTGAGACAATAATTAGCCACCCATTTAATTTAAGCGTTCAGTTAATAAATCACTATCTCATTAAAATAATAATGAAACTATATAAAGCTTTAAAAAAATGGTAAGGTGGAGGCAGGTGAATTTTTTTATTGATCCAAACAATTAATTCCATAAACCAAAAGTGGGGTTGTAGACATTTGGATCGCAATTGTGTTACCGCCTTGCACCTTCACGCTACTTTGGCGCTGACATGTGTTTTAGTCTTTTAGGCAGGGTGGTGTTCATGGTGTCATTCTGTCTGTGTTCCATGGGTAGCGCTACTATAACACTCCGCAACACTACCAAAAAAAATTGTAACTCTTAATATTAAAAGAATCTCAAATGTATTATAATATAGTAAACATAATGAACGACCTATCTTTGTTCATAAACTACGAGCCATTAATGAGAGTATTCTCTCATCTGTCAATTAATACCCATTGAAATTTAGTGGCCACTTGCCAAGAACAAAGCAGATTTATGTGGTCCGGCTCCCGTTAAACATATTCCTCTTATTATCCACATATTCAATCCAAGTATCAATTTGTGCGTATATGATTTCACTAGCATCAAACACCTCACATCAATGGGTATCACGGTTAACATGAAGGAACATCCAGAATTTATATGAACATACAGATGATATCATTACATTTTAATAAATTGAATAGGTATCAAACAAACAACCCATACAAATTTATGCAGATTATTCTGATTATATATAGTTGTACATATGCATAAGAGTACCTTAAGATTTTTCCATGGATCTATGTATTATTCATAGTTGTTTAGTGTCACTTCATTGTTTAGTATACATATCTACATTCTCAAAGAACGAATAATCATAAGTCGTTAATATTCTGTGTCAGAAGATTTATAGTGAGAGATCTTTAAAAAAGTAAACATTTTAAATCTTATCAGTTTAACATAAAACTTACTATAGCATCCCGGATATATTTTATACACTTTAATTCTATTACTTGATATATTAATTGTTTTGATGAAATTAATCAATGTATAAGAGAATTTGTTTATTTCAACAAGTTTAAGATTATCATGTATCATTGTAAGACCTAAGGGACCTAAGGTGACAATCTTGATACTAGTTACTTCGGTGAAAGATCCAGATTTATAACATTATTAGGCTATCTGCTATGGTGGCGAGCTTCGAAGCCCCTCCACAGTGCCACGTCAGCGTTACGTGGGCACTGGGGACATTGAAGCCACCCTTCTATGGTGAGGGCAGCTTTGAAGCCCTTTAAATAATATATTTTATAACAATATAGTAGTAATACTAAGATTTAAATTTAAATAAAAATAAAAAAATAAGAAAATAAAAATAAAAAACATACAAATAAAAAATAAAAATAAAAACCACACAAATACAAAAAAATAAAAATATAACTAATATTCGTCGTCCTCGTCCTCATTTGCATATTTGGCCAATATCTTTACTTTTTTTTTCCATCACCGCCCGCGTCGGAGGATCTAGAAGCGATAGATCTTTTATGGGGAGCTCGAATTCCTTTTCTCGCTCCCGTTCCAAGTGAACCTTTTGTCTTTGTTCATGCACCGCTTTGTATTCCGCATACATCGCCTTTCTTTCTTCATGCATTCTCATGAGTTTCTCTGTTTTTGTTTTTTGCGCGTTGGCAATCTCGGTTAGCCTGAGCTCCAAGTTGTCAAAACGCAAGCTCACTTCGGAACTCATAGAGGATATGGTTCTGGACGAAGATCCTCCACCTCTAGCGGCCACCTTGGCTTTATCTCTTCCTACCGGACGTGACAACTCGTCCGATTCATCAAAAATAAATTCCGAATCCAACTCGTTTAGATTAAGTTGGCAACGACCATCGGGCATGGGCTGAGACGGCGATTGATTGGCCAAAGTAGACGTTGTCTTTAACCGTTTGGACGGTCGCGGTGGTGATGATGTCGGGACCGGATGCCACTTTGGCGAGCTTATGCATTGTCTCCAAATTTCCATCATATTGAAATCTTTACCATAAACGGCCCTGTATTGTTTTAAGCAATACTCCATCACATCGGCATCGCTCATGACGCGTTTTCTATTGTTGTTAATGCGGGTGTGAACGTTTGTGAAGTTGGTTATTTTTTTGCGTATTGCCTTCCATTTGTTGTAGACGGAATCATTCCCGCGGTACTCAGCTTGACCCATCATAGCAAATAACTTAGTGCATATTTCTACCCAAAACTCCGGGGAATGTTTTCCGTCACCTTCGAGACATATAAAAGCTTAGTATTAGTAAACAAAAAAATAAAACATGTAAAACATATAAATATTTTTATAATATACCTTGAATCGAGTCTTCGGAAGAGTCGATCCACGTTAACGCTAACGCCATTTCCTCGTCCGCTTCCCACATTTGTCTTCCCCCCTTTTCGGTTGTTTGAATGTCACCCAGGTTCTTATTTTTATGACTTCTTTTTTACGGCGAACTTGCATTTCGGGTACTTGTGTTTAGGGTATTTGGGGTTCGGGTATTTTTGTTTCGGCTATTTGGGTTTGGGGTACTTGCGAAGACATATACGGCATTGGCGATCGAAAGAACATACCGGGGTTAAACGGTTGCATGGGTGGAGGAATTATAGGTCGTTGTTGGTTTGCATAGAACGTGCTGTTAAGGTTGACGTCATTTGCGAGCAAACCAGCCCACCACATACAACTCGGATCCCACGAGTTTGGGTTTGGGTTCGGGTTTGAGCTCGAGCTCGTTCGGGTTTGGGTTCGAGTTAGGATTCATGGTTAATTTTTTTTGGTGTGAAAATGGTTATAATTTGGTGTGAAAATGAAAGTTGTTTGAGTAAAATTGAGAAAATGGTTTGAATTTATAGAGAAATGGTTAATTATTAGTATTATTATTATTATTATTATTACTATTCTTATTATTATTATTATTATTATTATTATTATTATTTTAACAGTAGTGTTTTTGCCCGTTGGGGTGCCCCCCTCCACGTTCTCTCCGCGTCAGCCGTCCAGACGGCACCCAACCTCTCAGCGTCCACCTCCACTACGCCCCCCGACGGTGTTCCCCCTCCATCGGCGCTCTTTCTCCCCCTCCACCGCGCCCATAGCAAGTAGTCTTAGTATGTTAGAGCATTCTCATTGGGTTCCCTAAAATTTTGTGATGGGGGTTTGTAAATTATAGGGTGGGGTTTTGAGTGGTTGTGAGTGTAAATTATAGGGCGGGGAGAGAAAAGGTAGTGATTTTTTTGTAAATTTGGGGAAAATGTAGTGATTTTTTGTAAATTATAGGGTGGAGAAAGAATGTATTGTTAAAGTACAAAAAAAATATTATTTAATTAAACAGAAGAGATAAATGTAGTGTTTTGTAGTGTATTTAAAGAAACGAGGATGGGGGATCGATTGAGAATGCTCTTAGTGTGTTCTTGGGGTGTGTGTCTGTGTGTGTGTGTGTGAGAGAGAGAGAGAGAGAGAGAGAGAGAGAGAGAGAGAGGAAGAAATCAATAGCAAGTCAAAAGATTTTTACAAATTTAAATGGATTACAGCATAGATTGAAAATTAAAAGGATTACAGCATAGATTCAGGTATAGTTCAACACAGGATGATCAAGTCTAAGGTAAGATTTATAGATTTATGTCTTCAATTGAAATGGAGTATGTTTGCATGTGATGTAAAATTCATGTAAACATGAAATTGATTATTTATGTTCATTAGTATTGTATTCTATGTAGGGTGGTAAACAAACCCAAATCGATTGTTTTGGGTCAACATGGATAACTTTTAAATTGAATGGGTCAGGATGGATCAAAATTATTTTTCAACGTGGTCAACATTGTCAAACCCCAACCTAAGGCGGAAACGTCAGGGCGTGATCCGATTGCTCACAGCTCGAATATACTATCATATATAAAATGTGACAATATCTAATGAAATATTTTATTCAAATAATACACACTATCCAATTATAACAAACAATATACAAATATGAATATAAGCTCAATTAAAGTTTATCTTGATTATATCATAAGGTTTTGTCTACGTGTTCAAACTTCAATCTTCAATACAAGCAACCTGCATATGCGTATAAAATGGAGTTTTGTCAACATAAAATTGAATGAGAATATCACCAGTTCTGACACAACAATTTAAATAACATAACGTGATAAGTGCGGTAAATATAATCAAACCGTAAAAAAGTATGTAGACCGTTGCCAAGCGAATTGGGCGTTGGTCACCAGCAGGAACACCCGTTATATGATTGATTGAATAGTAATCCCAATATACGATTGATTGAATGGTATCACAAGTAAGCAAGTAGCATGTATGTTTGATTAAATCACTCACAATAACACGTATGCTTTTGTTTGAATATATATAGTATGAAATACGAATACGTACGAATATGTCCCCAAAACATTTAGAAAATTGAGTAAATAGGGGAATGATAAACTCAACTTATGCGATTACTAAATGCGATTAAACGAGCTAACGAATAAGCGAGTCGTCCACTACATGTCAAACAATATATATAATTCAGGATCTGAGATTTTAGGATATGATAATATAAATAAAAATGAACTCGTGGCCACTGGAATCAATCCAAACGGACGTTTAGAACTCAAGCTATGTATGTTTTAAGATTTAAGCGAGCTGATATTGACCAGAATCCGAACAGCGAGTCGGAAGTTGGGTTTTGGTCTGTAGCCTTATAATTTCGTTATGAGGATAAAAGTCTTCTAGACCGAATGTTGAATCCGACCAGAAGTATTAGAAAACGTTAAGTCAAACTAGTTGACTATTTTGTCTTTTAATGAGTTTTAAACGATTTGACCAGTCAATACCCTTCAACCACCGAAATTGATTAAAGTTTATTGACTAGGGAATATATATGAATGATTTCTATGTTTACAACTTACCGAGAAAGTGAAAGAATCAATATAAACGATGAGTCAAAGGTCGGTGCATAAGCAAAGTCAACCGAGTAAGCGTGTACTTCAACAATAATGCAAAAACCGAAGGATTTGATGATGAACAGAGGTAGGTGACAGCTAGGGTTAGTATATTAGGGTATGATGAAGTTTTTGTTAGGAGACTTATGATGTGTTTATATAGGGATTACAAAAACGAACCATATTTGGAATATTTACTCGTTTAAGTAACAAAATACGGTTTTAATGAGAAAACCGATATAATATCATTGAAAATTCGTTCTTGATCAGTAATCTAAGAGTATGGACTTGTATTTTGGTTATAATCCTTTTCTTGGACCTTAATTTACTCGATTTATGCCAAAAATAAGCGATTTGGACGCTAAAAGCAAATTAGGAAACAAAATAAGCTATTTAATGAGAAAATTTAGTACAATAACTAACAAAATTTGGCTTGGACACCAAGAAAATGAAATTGGACCAGCTATAACATTTCTTGTAGTTTAAGTTTCGTTAATTTAATCAAAAATAGGAAAGAATTGACAAAACTAGTCCTTATAGTTCCCGAAAATGCGATTTTTAGCCGTTTTAAACGATTTTAAAGGTTTCTAAGGACTATTTGGTATAATTGAAAGTTATTAAATTAAAAAATAAGTTAAGCCAAGTTAATACCAATAAATACAAGTTTTAAATAGTTCGGTAGATCCAAATTACGTTCTCGGGTCGGGTTAAACGAATACGGGTTTGAAAAATCCAAGATGTTACAGTTTCCCCTACTTTAGGGAATTTCGTCCCGAAATTAAGGAAAACTAAAACATCATCGTTTTGAAAACAATTTAAACTTTTAATGAAAATATTATACATAGAACTTCTAATAACCGAAGTAATGCTTCAAATGACAATCCAATAAGGGCACTTATATATAGGATGTACCAGCGGCGTATCCACCATGTCCTTATCATCTCATCATTTGTACCGTTACCTAAGCTACCTTAGGTTCTAAACCATGACACACAATTTTACGTATTATGATTTCCATGCGAGGACTCGAATAATTATGTTCACGACCATAATTACTCTTATCGTCGGATGGTTCGCATAATCCGTTTCATCATGTGGGTTATAAAACATTTATAACCATCATTGTGAAGGAAACAAACGTTTTGATAACTTTAAACTTAATAAATGTTCGAGTTGTATAATTAAAACCGTAAAATTTTCTAAAACATCCTTTATAGCAAAGTTACGAATTTCGAAGATAAAAATGGATTTCTTGAAACAGACATTCGAAATGAATAATGATGATCGAGAATAAGCTAAGAGTGGAATAGGAAGTTAACCGTGATAGATAAAGGAACTTGATTCATGAGATGATATGCAAAAGTTTAATTTATAACAATTCTTAAGATAGTTAATAACATGTGGAATCTTTAAAGATCGTATTCATTAGGAACGAAATTCTTAAGACCTAGACTATAAGTTTAAATGAAGATTTTGGTGACTCGAGTTTAGTTAGTTTAAGAACTTACGGGATCAAAGAGAAGTTATAATGTGCTAAAAGTAGTTTAATAATTATTAACTAAATTAACTAAAAATAAATACTAAGTAATACTCTAGACTCTCTAAAACTCGACTAAACTACTAACCGGCAAGTGAACCGATCGACTCTAGTAAAGCTAAGTAAGTCCGGATATCGAACCCACGGGACTCTTTAAATTACGTTTATTAGCTAATTAGACTCGACTACAAAACACGACTTATTAATTATATTTATTTGGGGGATTTTTTTATTTAAAATACTAATTTAATACTATAATTAAAACTAGTTAAGAAAACAAGTAAATTAAATGAAAGCAAAGTTTGTTGTGAAAATAAGATGATGATGATGAGAAAACTACCTAGGCTAGAATCCCCTAAATTTCAGTAATGAATTGACCCAGGAAAATATTTAGTTATGAACTGGGATCGTAAAATAGACACTTATAAGAAAACCTGAACAGGACCCCTGACCCTTCTCAAGAGAAACCTATGGATTTCTAACAAGTTTTAACGCACACCAGTATTAAAAATCAAGTTCGCTTACAATCACCCAATTGTTTATAATTTAGTTCCTTTATACAAAATCCTACCTTACAGTGCGGAAATCAAAGGCAATTTACTATACTTAATTGATTTGATAAACAATAATAAATAATCAACCCTAGACGGACTCCTTACGAAGAACTAAATCTAGCAAGATTAAATAGTAAAGATTTATCAATAACCTAGCACTTTACAGATTTTAGGTTAGCAGCACACTTAGGTTTATTTGACAATATTACTCCTATGATCTAATCATGATATCAATCATAAAATAATCAAAAACACAAAGTAATTGACCTAATAGAAATCCTATCATATGACAAACAATAATCAAGGAAAGCTTTAGACAAAACTCATCAAACAATCCTAAGCATCCATATACATCAATTTAATATAAATAAATCTTTTACTAAAACATAAAAACCATAACGATAAATAATCCCAAGTCAAATCAAAACATCAAAGTAGGTTCATCATAACCTAGGCGCTCTAAGGGTTTAGCCAACAACCATACTCAAGAACAAAAGATAATAAATAGGTTCAAATAATTCATGACGAAAATAATAAATTCAAACCGACTAATAATGATTCTTGGATGAGTAGGTGTTGAACCCAGACGCTATTTGGTTGAACCAAGAAGTTTCTCTCTCTATTTCTTGCTTTGCCTTCCGTCGAAAACTCCTCTAAAGTTCTTTGCCTTCTGTTCGTCCGTAACCTCCTTTTCTTCTATCCACGGCTGCCTTTTATAATGTTGTTGTAGGTTATGATTTTTCTTGTGGGCCAAGTCCAAACCAATTCACCTTTCTTTTCTGGCCCTACATAGACTTACCAATTAAATTAATAGGCATGCACCATATAACATAAATCAATGTAAACAATTACTAATAATTGTGGTGTAGATTTCACGTGGCATATTTTTATTACATATACTACATAATATATTTATTTTTTTAGTAAATAATTTATAGATAAATCATATATGTATGAAAAATAATGATAGCAATAAACACATAGAGCTAGTTTTAAGTTTCACTTGTCAGTCTCAAACTTTGTATAAATATCGTATTTTAGTTCGCTGTCTTTTGAAATCCATTAATCCAAATACGAACCACTTATGAGTAATATTAGATAGAAACAAGCTCAAAAGTGTAGGAAATATTCATATAATAATATGTATATTTTAGACTATATCAAGTTAATATAAAGTTTATATCCTTTCAAATTGTGAATTTGAGATGAGATTAACTCGATTAAGATATTCTAAAATATTATAAAAACTAGTAATTAATAATTTAATTATTAAAATGCGAAAATATACGTATTTGATTAAATCATAAATAGATTAAATTGAGAAGCGAATATTCCCGAATTACCGAGATAGTCATATTCCAATTAAACCTGTAAAATTATTTAAATTAGATTAAATTGAAAATTCGTGAATTTTTCCTTTTTCACAAAAACTTTATAAATATTAGGAAATAAGTAAATTGAGTTATCAATGATTTATAATGGAAATTCAAGTATATAACAAAATTTTAAATTATAAATTAATTATGATAGAAAAAATAAGATGTGAATTAACATAATAAAATAAGATAAACGCGAGACTAGAAATGCATGAACCACCATGACTATTCTAACATTATGAATTTATCATTTAAAACCTTCAAAAATCAAAGTAGGGAGTTGAACTATTTACAAACCAACGTTTAGTTTCAAATAACGATTTAATCAATAAATAAAGTGTGTGATGAGTTTTAATGGACATTAAATCAAAAAGTCAATTTCAATGGTAAAAGTTAAATAAGTCAATGGAAGATTTTTAATTTAAAAACGGAAATTAAATTTAGAGAATACCTAATTTAGTTTAATAATAATAAAATTTACAATAACTGAATTTTTAATAACAAAGATTTATAAAATGGAAAGCAAGTTGTGAAAACTAACATGAAGTTAAGGAAAGACTGGAAGTAATAAAATATTTATAGCTGAAATTGAGGGTAGGGATTTAAATACACTTAGAAATTTATAGTTTGAGAATATGGATTTAAAAAAGAAAATATGATTTAAAGAATATTTTAACAGATAGGAGTTAGTGTAAGATTTCTTGTTCGGTGTATTTTAGTTTTGTCGAGATTGGCGGTCGTTTGGTTTTCAAAATACAGCAGCAAACTCCTTGTCGATTCTAGTAGTCGAATGGCAATCACGGGAAACAGGTGAACGACGTTGATTACGATGATTGATTCTTAGGAAAAACATTCTACGAGGATCAACAATGAAAATGTGTAAGATGACAGGTGAGTTGTGGGAATGAGTTGATGTGAAATAATAGGGATGCGTATGTATATGAATTAGTGCTAGCGAAGACTCGAGGACGGGTCGGGATTTAAAATAATATGTATAAGTTTGAAGCATTTAAGTAAATGAACAATGTTTATAAAATTTTTCCAAGAATAAAATAACCAAGCATATCAAACGAGTTGACCTTCCATGAGCTTTCCATGACAATTTGAATGGCCCAACTAACTAAAGCAACATAAAGTTTGTGAATTGGACTCCCATGAGCGTTCCATGGCAATTTGTTGGCCCAATTCAAATAACGAGTAATAAACAATTGAGTTGGTCAGTCCATGAACGTGTGTACATGTCATTTAACTGACCCAACTAATTAACGAATTATCAAATCAATGGAGTTGTTCGGACCATGAGCGTTACATGGCATTTTACCGACCCAACTAAATATCGAATCAACGAATCAAATAAATTTAAAATAACTAAAAAAGACACAATTTGGAAGTATAACCGTTTAACCGGTTATGTTTACCACGCACCCGTTTAGCCGGTTACGGGTACCACTTAAAGTTATGGTTGTATGGAATTTGTCATTCCCCCATGCTTCAAGGTGAAGGAGCAAAACAAAACACGATAATTCTTAAGGAATTTCCCACAATAAAAGATAATCTACCAAAATAAAAAATTTAGAAAATATTTTGAATGTGAGGCATAGCCTCGGAATTTGTGTGTGTGTGCAATAAACAGATAAGATACAATACAATAAAATAATTAATCTTATTAAGCTGTAAACAATTTAAATAGCACATAAGGCAGTTTATATAAGCACGTATAGGGTCCTAACATATTACTAGGACAATTTCTAACGACCTATCTTATAACCTTCGGCTGTGATACCAATCTGTCAGACTGTCAGACCCCAACCTAAGGCGGAAATGTCGGGGTGTGATCTGATTGCTCACAGCTCGAATATACTATCATATATAAAATGTGACAATATATAATTAATTATTTTATTCTATACACACTATCCAATTATAACAAACAATATACAAATATTAATATAAGCTCAATTAATGTTTATCTTGATTATATCCTAAGATCTTGTCTACGTGTCCAAACTTCAATCTTTAATACAAGCAACCTGCATATGAGTATAAAATGGAGTTTTGTCAACATAAAGTTGAGTGAGAATATCACCAGTTTTGACACAACAATATAAATAGCATAACGTGATAAGTGCGGTAAATATAATCAAACCGTAAACAAGTATGTAGACCATTGTCAAGCGAATCAGGCGTTGGTCACCAGCAGGAATACCCGCTATATGATTGATTTAATAGTAATCCCAATATACGATTGATTAAATGGTAACACAAGTAAGCAAGTATCACTTAGGTTTGATTAAATCACTCATAATAACACGTATGCTTTTGTTTGAATATATATATAGTATGAAATAAGGAAACGTATTCATATGCCCCCAAAACATTTAGAAAATTGAGTAAAATAGGGGAATGATAAACTCACCTTATGCGATTACTAAACGCGATTAAACGAGCTAACGAATAAGCGAGTCGGCCACTACATGTCAAACTATATATATAATTCAGGATCTGAGATTTTAGGATATGATAATATAAATAAAAACGAACCCGTGGACGCTGGAATCAATCCAAACGGACGTTTAGAACTCAAGTTATGTTTGTTTTAAGATTTAAGCGAGCTGATACTGACCAGAATCCAAACAGCGAGTCAGAAGTCAGGTTTTGCTCAGTAGCCTTAAAATTTTGTTACGAGAATAAAAGTCTTCTGGACCGAATGTTGAATCCGACCAGAAGTATTAGAAAACGTTAAGTCAAACTAGTTGACTATTTTGTCTTTTAACGAGTTTTAAACGATTTGATCAGTCAATACCCTTCAACCATCAAAATTGATTGAAGTTTATTGACTAGGAAATATATATGAATGATTTCTATGTTTACAACTTACCGAGAAAGTGAAAGAATCAATAGAAACGATGAGTCAAAGGTCGGTGCATAAGCAAAGTCAACCGAATAAGCGTGTATCTTCAACAATAATGCAAAAACCGAAGGATTTGATGATGAACAGAGGTAGGTGACAGCTAGGGTTAGTATATTAGGGTATGATGAAGTTTGTGGTAGGAGAATTATGATGTGTTTATATAGAGATTACAAAAACGAACCATATTTGGAAGATTTACTCGTTTAAGTAACAAAATACGGTTTTAATGAGAAAACCAATATAATATCATTGAAAATTCGTTCTTGATCAGTAATCTAAGAGTATGGACTTGTATTTTGGTTATAATCATTTTCTTGGACCTTAATTTACTCGATTTATGCCAAAAATAAGCGATTTGGATGCTAAAAACAAATTAGGAAATAAAATAAGCTATTTAATGTGAAAATCTAGTACAATAACTAACAAAATTTGGCTTGGACACCAAGAAAACGAAATTGGACCATCCATAACATTTCTTGGAGTTTAAGTTTCGTTAATTTAATCGAAAATAGGAAATAATTGACAAAACTAGTCCTTATAGTTCCCGAAAATGCGATTTTTAGCCGTTTTAGGCGATTTTAAAGGTTTCTAAGGACTATTTGGCATAATTGAAAGTTATGAAATTATTAAATAAGTTAAGCCAAGTTAATACCAATAAATACAAGTTTTAAATAATTCGGTAGATCCAAATTACGTTCCCGGGTTGGGTTAAACGAATACGGGTTTGAAAAATCCAAGATGTTACAAAGATGGGTTGAGGAAATGCTAGTGACTTTTGGTTATGGGTTAGAATGGGTTTGTTTGTGGGTTAGAATGGACTAAAACAAGCTCCATCCTATTTTATTTCAAACGAAGCCCACTAAACTGGTTGGAAACCGAGAAATCGAAACCAAACACAAACCGAAAACATCGAAACCGGCCAAACCGAACCGAAAAAACCCGACAAAACCTAACCTGAAACGAGACAAAACTGGGTTTTATTACTATTTTTTTTAACGAACGGAGACGACGGGGTAAACATTTTAGTTGTTTTACTTTTTTAATTTTTGATTTATATTTTAGTTAGTATTTTTTTATTGTTTTTTTTGAATTTTTTAGGAGATTTTGAAACCATTTGTATTATAACCTTTACTTGGGTCAAGATGGGTTAACTTTATCCGTCTTGACCCATACCTATCATAATCTCTTTTATTTAAACCCATCTTGGCTCATACGCATCCCGACCCAAACCTGTTCTGGCCCATCATCCAACCTAACCCATTCATATTGCCAACTCTAGTTCTACGTGTTTAGTTTGAACACAGAACATATATCTAACATGATTTAAGATTTAACACGTATATGTTGAAATGGGGTTCTTAACCTTTAGGGTGATCTTGAGCTAAACTTGAATTTTATGAAATTGATGATATGCTTGAATGAAACTTATTACCTTAATTAATATAAAAACTTGGATTTTGAATTACTTGAATGAAAGTAAATAAGTTTTAAGCATGAGATCGTGTTCATATCAATAAAATTTAGAAGTCTTAACTTCATGCACATAAGGTGTTCGATGAAATACCTCAATGAAATAAATTGACGAAATTGAAGGGATTAACGGGAGTAAAAAAATGGATTCTAATTAACGATCTTAGTATGCGAAATCAAGATTTGTATTTTACTTGAATTGAGATTTTTCTATGTATATTTAAAATGATAAGTAAAATATTTCTATGATTTATGATTTATGATTTATGTGGTGAATTTAAATAACGCGCTCATGAACTTTGTTGAGCTTAATGTGTATTGACTTTCAATTTAGCTTTGTAGTGGAAGCATGGAAGCTAACAAGTCGGAGACTATAACAAACTATAAAGTAATAAAAGGAAAAGTGAAGAAATAAAACAAGTGAATTTCATTCCACATTGGTGGAGGAAAGAAAATGGAATGCTTCCACCTTGGTATAAATAACAATGTGAGTTCTTGTCCCACATCGCTAGATTATAAAACTTGTAAGCTCTTTATAAGAAAGAGAGCTTATATTATAATATTCTTATGTGACAAATCACACCTAGTGGTCCTAGCGGAAAGTGCGAAGCACCCGACGCGCACGGACTCGAGCGAAGTGTGATGGGCGCAATGTGGCACTTTGATGGTGCACTTTGCACTCCGCACATCTTCATGCTATGCGAAAGAGTGAAGTCAAGTTTCTTCGGGCTACGCGAAGCAGTACGAGTTATTTGGAAAATCTTTTGTCCTTCGAGCGACGCGAAGTAGCCCTTCGCGCGACGCGAAGTAGCCCTTCGCGCTATGCAATGTGATAGTCACACAACGGTGACAGGTTGCCTATCACGTGTCACGCCACGTGGCATAGCTGGGGCTGACTCGACACCCCCATAGTTACCGAATTCGCTGGAAGACCCGCGAATTGCGAATTGGTACGCGATGAACCCAAACGAAATTCACTACGTTCCAGTTCGCTCCGGTACGGCGTACCAAACAAACGAATTCGGTGTTTCAATTCGCTCCGGTACGCTATGTTAATTTTTGATAGTTGTGCTGCCATTTTCGCCGGAAAAGGAGGAAATTGGAAGCGGCAGCGTATATGAAGTTAAGAACGTTGGTGGTTTTGTTATAGGTTTTAAAAAGTTTGGTTAATTTGACATTTATTCCCCCTTAAACTTTCACCAGTTTACATTTAAGCCTAAAAAGTTTATAAATGTTTACACAAAAACAAAAAAAAATAGTAAAATTAGTTTGTGTTTATTAACAATTCACTCCCTCTATTTTCGCTAGTTTATATTTGATCCTTAAAACTTATAGTTATTACATAAAAGTTATAAAATTAACATGATATATATACAATTATATATAAATTATAAATAGTTATTTTTTTATTTGGGTATATCGAACCGAACTACATGGTACACCGTACCGGTTCGTACCGAAATGAGCCTACCACCCTCTGTACCGAATACGTTACATTTGGCGAATTGCGTACCCGAACCGCGAATTAGGTAACTATTCACACCCCTATGACCACTTCAGGCTACATGGACCATTTGTTTGTGTGAGTTCGCGCTACGCGAACGGACACAATTTCAAGTGTAAATAAGTTAGAGATCCAGACCTCACTCTTCGTCCTAAATTCAGCTTTCTCTCATTTTTCCTTATATAAAAGCGTTGGTATAATACCTGAGTAGTTGTAACAATATCCTCTCCGTTGAAAGAACCTTTTATACGCAAATCCGAAAGCTCTGCCTGAACAAGGTAAGACATTGTGCCATTGTGTAAAGTTTCTAGTCACATGATTGTCGTTATGTTGATTATAAACTTTCAAGGTGAGACATTCGAGTTTTGTATAACTCACATTTGCGTGAGGCAATTGATTTTTCCAATACTGTCATGATGCTTTTCTAAACCTATTAAACTCATGACAGATGGTCCAAATGTTTTTAAATATATTTTCAAAGGATTTTAATTACATTACAGTGATTAAGTCTCTGTAGACTTACGGGATGGTTACTACTAGTATTGTGGGGTTTTGTATACAAGGCTTGCCTACTGGGTTATTACATATTACTTATTGGACAAGTGTTAGCCAATAAGTAGCATGACCACAATCATAGATACGTCGAGTGACAAGTACCTTTCGGTAATTGGTACGCAGACAGATGTAAAATCATCTTAATATTGTAACTGTAAAATGTGTCATTTACAAATGAATGTACTCACTAGTATTTCCTGCTGATCAAATATTTTTAAACATGTTTCAGGTGACTTGTTAGAGACAAAGGAAAGTTGCATGCGGGCTTCCAACTTAAATAAGTGGCTTGTCACCACAATAAAGAAATGTGTATTGTAAATTAGAGTTTATCCATATAAAACTTATGTTTGCATAAAAATGGGTTTTATTCCCAGTTTATGAAATAAGAATCATGGTGTTTTCATAACTCTGATTATTTTTCCTAACTATGGTCCTGATGAAATATTCCGCTGCAAATATTTTAATAAACACTGATACCACCACTCGATGTTCACGGCTTCCCTCCCGGGGTATAAGAATTGAGGGCTATGACAAGAGACAAACTTCTTGATTTAGTTGATCCTACAGGCGAAGGTGAGTACGTCATGTACTCTAGTTTAGTAAGTGATTCTTACACTCTACGTATGTAAAATGTATTGAATATCAAATAATGTATGATGATGTCCAAAGTGTGTAGTTATGGGTCGAGGGGTATTTCGAATAGTAAACCGTTAAGTCTTTGCGCGAAATTTAGTGTCATCATTCCCGACACATTTGTTTAGGTCCATAAAAGATTTCAAGTCAAAATGGGTTGCTTAAGAGGCCGTATCTTGTTTGGAAAATTGATTTACACATACTGCCATAATCAGGTCAGCCTACTTGCTGAGGTTGTTTCAACGTCTTAACCATTTTATTAGTATACGATTTTTTGTGAGAAATTTTCTAATATCATAATGGACTTGTGGTAATTTTTATAGAATTTTCTAAAATGTTTTTATGTGGTTTGAGTAGGGTTGAGATCGGTATCGTACCTATACC
The DNA here is from genome assembly GCF_021521415.1 of Bidens hawaiensis. Classification (NCBI taxonomy): domain Eukaryota; kingdom Viridiplantae; phylum Streptophyta; class Magnoliopsida; order Asterales; family Asteraceae; genus Bidens; species Bidens hawaiensis. The sequence goes on from NW_027505785.1 coordinate 64,255, forward strand.
CAAAAGTACCCGTACCTAAAATCAGTAATTCTGGGTACCCGTACCCATCCCCAATTTTATGGTGCAGGTTCGGGTAAATCTTTTCTAGTCATCTTTCCATATTCCCATTTCCTTTTCTATGTTTATTGCTTCCTCAGTTTCTATAGAAAAAAACAAGAGAGAAAATTAATACATGTTATTTGATGATATTCACAATTAAACATACATGAAATAAAAAATATATGAATATACACAATATAAGTATATACACATATAAATCGAGAAGAAATTGATTCAACTGATATATATTAGGTTTTGAAAATCCCACTAGAAAGTTAAGTCATGGGTGTTGGAAATCTAATAAAAGCCCCTACAAATTCAAAACGGGTATTAGTACTCGTAATACCCGTACATGTACCCGTACCTAAAATCAATAAATTTGGGTACCCGTACCCAATAGACGCGTATGGGTACAAGTATGGGTTCCGGTATGGGTACTGAACGGGTACAAGTATTTGGGAAAAAAATCTCATCCCTTGTTTTGAGGTTGATTTGTTCATAAAATAGTTGCTGACAGAAACAAGGTCAGCCGCTTGCAGAGGCTATTTCAAAGTTTAAACAATTTATTTTTACATGATTTTTGGTGAGAACCTTGATAACATCATCATAGATTTTTGGGAATTTTTATAGATTTTTATGAAATGTTTTCTTATGTGTTGTTGCGATTGATTTGTTTATAACATAGTTGTTGTAAGCAACCACGTCAACCATTTGCAAAGGTTGTTTCGTAGTCTTAACCATTTTACATTTACTTGATTTTTGGTAAGCAGTTAGTTAACATCATATGATTGTTTGTAAAATTTATAGATTTTTATTAATTCATTTAATGTGTTTTTAAGGATGTTTTATTCATAAAATAGCAGTTAACAACATTATGTATAATAATGTTGCAATGACACATGACTGGTCTGATTCTCCGGTTGGTTTGTCGTATATTGATTTTATTTGTTGCATACCATTATATTATGATTCCTTTTCTACCTTATTCGTTTTTAATATTTATATATGTATATTTGGATTTTAGTTTTACTTAGTGTAAGAAAGCTAATAATTAATATACTTGAGGTTTGATAATGATATGGTTTCACAAATAAATGATATGTTATAATCTAGTTTAAAGGCTATCTGAGTTTGGTGATACCCATCACCCGTTTATTTTTCTTTATTATAAAATTGTTTCTTAATTATAAATAATATCTTTTTTTAAATAAAATAGTATAGTAATTTTTATTATATTCCTATTTTATAGAATTTTCATATCAAATATTTGATGAGATTATTTTTAATATAATGAGATGTTATAATCTATTTAAGAGCTATCTGGATTTGGTGAGACTTTTACCCGTGAATTCAGATCAAATGCGTGAGAAGTCTTCATTTACAAATAAAGCAATCTGATGGCTTGAGAGAATGATTATTTTACATTTTTTGTTTTTTAATATTTATTTTTTGAATTTTAATTTTCTTTATTGAATATTTGATGAGATTATTTTTAATATAATGAGATGTTATAATCCATATAAGAGCTATCTGGGTTTGGTGAGACCTTTACCCGTAAATTCGGATCAAATACGTGAGAAGTATTCATTTACAAAAAAAGCAATCTGATGGCTTGAGAGAATGATTATTTTACATTTTTCGTTTTTTAATATTTATTTTTTGAATTGTAATTTTCTTTATTGTAATAAAGTTAATAATATACTTAGGGTTTGATGATGAAAGTGTTTCATAAATAAATGATATGTTATAACCCGTTTAAAAGCTATTTGAATTTGGTGACCCATGACCCGCTTATGTTTTTTATTATAAAATTATTTATTAATTATAAATAATATCTTTTTCTTTTTAAATTGGATATTAAATTTTAGTATATCCCTATTTTATAGGATTTTCATATCAAATAATTGGTAAGATTAATTTTAATTTAATAAGATGTTATAACCTATTTAAGAGCTATCTAGTTTTGATAAGGCCCATACCCATGAATTTGGGTTAAATCAATGAGAGGCCTCCTTTTAAAAATCAAGCAATCTGGTGGCTTCCATAAAGGGGGGGGGGGGCGACCACATCGCGACACATATGATTTTAGGGTTTTCATTTATATATATCATATATACTAATAAAGCTTTGTTTACGGTTTGTAAACGGATTTAAAAGATTGAAAATTAACAAAGGAAACATGGTATGAAAGTAATAACACATATTTTGTCTTTCCACATGCAAGTACCATGTCAATTCCCCCATCATTTTAAAACGTCTATACCTTTTTTCAATCAATCAATTATACCCAGTAGCAATCTCACCAATAGCAAAGCTATAAGTAGGGTCTGGGGAGGGTGGGATGTAGGCATACCGTACCCCTATCCAATAAAATAGGGAGGTGGCTTCTAGAGAGACCCCCAGCTCTAAAAAAATGCATGTATAGGAAAATATAAAAGGTAATCAAAGTTTAACAGTAATATAATTAATAATAGCACTTAGTAATAATAATAAGGGTTAGGTTCAAATAAGAAGTTTGATTTTCCTAAGAAGGCTAAGAAGGAGGGTATTTTAGTCTAACACTTAAATTTCAAAACCCATTTACATAAAACCCAATTATATCTTCACTCATCTCCTACAACCACCACCACTCCACCGTCCACCGCCACCACAACCGTCACCCACCGCCACCACATCGCCGGAAAAGTTCGAAAAAATACAATGAAAAACACAATGTAAAAAACACAATGAAAAAAAACAAAATGATAAAAACACAATAAAAAACAAAATTGTATGACACAATGTAAAAAATACAATGGAGAAAACACAATTAAAAAAACACAATGAAAAATACTATTGTATAACACAATTTTGTAAAACACAATTTGGTAAAACACAATTTGTAAAAACCCACTAATTTTTTTTAATTTTTATATTACAATATGGTACTCATATTAAAGATAAAAAGACACTCGTTATTATGGTGAATTTATTTTCAATAAAAACGTAGTAAAAAAAAGTTATGGACGTTTAAAAATGATGAGGGAATTTGACATGTGCCTTGCATGTGGAGAGAGAAAGTCAACAAATATGTTATTCTTTTTATACTCTTTCCCTTTATGTTCATACTTGTTTTCCTCCTAAACTAATCTCAACCCTCCATGTTCAAAATTAATGGACAAGATTACTTCTTATCCTTTCTACAAAAACTATACTTCCTATTATAACCTAACCCATAATAATAATATTGATAATAATAATAATAATATAGATATATTGAAATACTAGGAGTAAAATACAAAGAAGAGACTACGCAATATATATGAAAAGGAAATAACATAATGCCATGTGACCAAGAATAAGGTAAAGAGAACCCCCTAGGGTATTACTTTCTCTCTAAAAGTCAATAGCCTTAATTCTACGTCTTTAAGAATTCCTATCCTCAACCATGTCCTCAGAGAGGTTTAAGTCTCGCAAATCATGCCTAATCCTTTCATTCCAAGTCAATTTAGGTCGGCCTCAACCCTCTTCCCCTCAATAGTAATGTTTTTTACGGATCTAACGGGATTCGTTGTTTGTCTTCTCTTCACATGTCCAAACGGGATTCTACGGATCTATGGATCCAAATATCATATACCTTTTTTATATGGTATTTTTTCTAAATAAAAATTCAACATAATAATAAGTGTTTTTTATCTTTAATATGAGTATGACTTTGCTATATCAAGTTTAAAACAAAAATTACGTCATTATGTCTTTTTGTTTGTCATTGTTTCTTTTTTCGTCATTGTGTCTTTCCGCTTGTAATTGTGTTTTTTTCGTCATTGTGTCTTTCAAATCATCATTATGTTTTTTTTTAAATGTTAATAATCGTTGTGTAATAATTATCTAACTATACTAATAAAAGAAAATAATCTGGAAACATGGCATTCTGAGGTTAATACTCACTATCAAATTCCCGCCTAATCACTTCTCTTCTATTGATGGAAAAGAAAAAAAAATATCTTTGTTCTAAATATAGTATTGATTATAAATTCAACATACCATATTAATTGGTCAAACTCTATTAATTGAATTATTAATGCTATAAATTATATTGTAAACATTTAATATAAACAAATATTAATATATATAATAATTACGTGTCATAAAGATATTTTCTTTAAAATTAAAATGTATATAAAAGAATTTGTGTTTAAAGAATACACTAACATGTAATTTTTGAGACATCTTTATATTAAAGAAAACTATAATAATTTTGGTTACTTTTTACAAATATCCAATGTTTATTAAGTCTTAAAAATCATAGACAAATTTTCCATTTTTTATATTAAGTATAATACTATTGTGATAGTTGAACAACAACGTGTTTATAAGGGCATCATGAAAGCTGTTCAAAAAAGAAAATCTGGTGTCTTTTTTTGTTTATGATTTAAGGTTTAGGGTATGGAGTGAAAAACATTTTTTTTGAAAGACTTTAACTACATCATTCAGATCTAAAGGCCTTATTGTTTTAAATGCTGCTTCCAGTGGTATTGTTTTTTATGTTAATTATCTTTTATTTTATTTGTATTAAATTATTCATTGTAATTTATACATTAACTTATGCCGTGTAATACACGGGTTTCTAAAGCTAGTACGTAAATATAATGATAAAATAACAACAATTATCTAATACATAAAACACAATGATGAGAACATATTACACAATTACCTAAAACGTAAAACACAATGATGAATGCATATAACACAATGACCTGAAACGTAAAACACAATAGAAATTACATATTACACAATGACATAAACGTAATGCACAATGAACATAATATTTCTTTCTCCACAATGACTAAAACACAATGATAATTAAAAAGACAAATGATAAGCACAAAGACACAATGACAATAAAAAAGACACAATGACGTAATCTTTGTTTTAATTGTTATATTTAATATGAGTACCAATTGATAACACAATGACCAAAATCTATAACATAATGCATAGAAAAACCTAATTAAAAATCACAATGAACAACCAACAACACAATATAAAAAACCCACTACTTTTTTTATTTTTATATAACAATATGATGCTCATATTAAAGATAAAAAAAACGCTTGTTATTAGGTGATTTTTTTTAAAAGAATGTTGCACGAAAAAGTTATAGACGTTTTAAAATGATGTGAGAATTGACATGTGTTTTGCATGTGAAAAGAGAAAGTCAACAAAAGTGGGTTATTACATTTATGTCCTTCCTATCTTTATGTCATTCCTATCAGTTTTTTATCTTAAATTATTTTCCACCATTCAAATCTAGAACCAATGGGTTAGATTTATTCTCACCCTTCTAATTTTTGTTGTCCTTTGTATTTTAACTTTACCCTATGAACCCATATGTTTTTTTAACCAAAACATTACTATAAAAGTTCAATATAACAATAGATTTTGTTGATGGATTAGGTTAAAATACAAAGTAAACAAAAAATAAGAAGTGTGAGAAGTAATCTAGTCCATTGATTTTTGATTTGAATGATTGTGATTAATTTGAGAATAAAAAAATATAGAAAAGAGCATATGTGGAATAATCTATATTTGTTTACTTTCTCTCTCCGCATGCTAGACACATGTCAACCCCCCCCCCCATCATTTTAAAACGTTCATAACTTTTACATACGACAATTTTTAAAAAAAAATCACCAAAATAACAAACGTTTTTTTATCTTTAATATGAGTACTATATTGTTGTAAAAAATTTAAAAAAATAGTGGGTTTTTATACATTGTGTTATTGGTTTGTCATTGTGTTTTTTTTAATTGAGTTTTCTAAATTGTGTTATAGGTTATGGTCATTGTGTTTTACAATCGTTACACATATTAAAGATTAAATTTAAAACAAAAGGTACGTCATTGTATCCTTTGCTCGTCATTGTGTTTTTATGCTCATCATTTTGTCTGTTGCTCGTCATTGTGTCTTTATACTCATCATTGTGTTTTAGTCATTGTGTATTCTATTAAGTTCATTGTGTATTATGTATTTACCATTGTGTTTTACATTTCAGATCATTGTTTAATAATATGTATTCATCATTGTGTTTTACGTTTTATGTATTGTGTAATATGCATTAATCATTGCGTTTTATGTATTAGACATTGTTGTTATTTTATCATTATATTTACATATTAAAATTACACAACAATGCTATTTCAATATTACAATTTTCAGATTTCATCACTTTTGAAAAAAAAATGATAATTATAAAGACACGGTGATAAATAGAGATGCATAAAGATGAACATAAATCACAATGAAAAACAGAAAGATACAATGACATAATTTTTCTTTATTTTATAAGACAAAGTAATACTTATATTAAAGATAAAAAACGTTAACTTTTATATAAAAAAAAAAAGTCGTACGAAAAAGTTATAGAAGTTTCAAAATGATGGGGGAATTGACATGTGACTAGAGAAAATATGTGTTTTTTTCTTTTATGCCATTCCTCTTTTGGTCCCCCCTTGACATATGACAATCAACTGTAGCTTCCCATCCTTCTCATTTTTATTACCCCTTTTAAATAACTCAGCTCTTTGTTGATAATCTGAACATCATCGTATCTCTTGAATAGACAAAAAAGATGTGTTGAAATACGAAAGAGAGGAGAACAAAATGGAAGATCATGGCACATCAAAGTTTGGCCCCAACCTATATTTAGAGTATTTGTGTAACTATATTTTTGTTCATATGTCAATCTTCATCCACAATATGTTAGCACGTTTTTATGTGAACAAAGATCTCAAGATTGTACACGCCCATGGTTGACTGGTGGTAATAAACTTGAGAATTCATTGTCTTGTTGATTGATATAATGAGTTTTTGTTACATTAGGTTATCCACGTTAGAATGTTTCTACATGCTCTGATGCTCGTAGAGTCGTAACTGATATAGAGGCCCCTCGCAATGGAGTTGACGAATTAATTAGTCCTATAAATAAAGGCGAATTGGATTTTAATAATCCCAATTTAATGCTGTTGACCGATAATAATTCCAATTTAACAAATAGCTATTACCGGTCCCAACTTTCACACAATTTGTTTTCATTTGACCTCTGTTAAAAATTAAGGTTTTAGGTCTTTCGATCGGAATGAGGATACAAATCGACTGATATAATACTTACCTCGAAACGATGCTCCAAACAGCTTGATTTTTGTTAACGGGGTTCCAATTAAAACAAACTGTGTGAAAGTTGGGACCGGTGACAAGTATTTTCTAAGTTGGGATTATTATCGGTTAACTGCATTAGGTTCGGATTATTAAAATCCATTTTTCCATAAATAAAATGCATGTAGTTAATGTTATGATTAGTTAATGACCAGGGCATTTAGAAATTTACTTTCTGAAATACTCATATAATGAAATTATTAATAATCACTTCAAACCTGTCTTTTACAGAGTGCAAATCTTAAATGCTTAACTGGTCTGAAATAGGAAACCGAAACAAACCAAGATCAATTATTATCCAGTACAGTAGAAACCGGTTGGTAATTGACTGAAACTGATCTTAAGGAATAGGTTTGGACTTTTGAGACACAAACCATTTTGTAACTGGTTAATTGATCATAGGTTGATACACTTAATGTTAATAAAGTTTAAGTTGAAATGCAATTGGTTATTACCGGTTAATAACCGAATCAAACAGGCTACATGGGTTAGATATTTTCACTCAAAAATCGGTTAGCAATTGTAACTAGTTATTTCCATTTGACCAAAATAAAAGTTACGGTTACTTCGAAAACTGGTTAACGGGTATTTACGCCTTTAGTATATTTTGATCCCTCATTCAAAAGTAGAACCGGATATTCTAAAACCGAATAACCAAGTATTGACAATATCCGGGTCGGGGTTGTGTTCGTGTTCGGGTCTGGGTATTGTCCCTAAAAACCATACCCTATGCATCGGGTTCGGGTCGAGTATAGAACCGGGTATTCTAAAACCGGTTATTTTCGGGTATTGTAAACCCTATTTTTGGGTATTGAAAAAACCATATTTTCGGGTTTTTCGCGTTTTTTTCCCCAGTATAGATTGAATTTTTAATGGGTTGTACTTTTTAGGGGTATTTTTCGGGTAATTTCAGATATAGATCGGGTATTTGAAAAACCCGGTTTCAGGTATTGGAAAAACCCGGTCCCGTGTAAGAAATCGGTTTCGGTTTTCGGGTATTACCGGATACAAATCGGGTCCAGTTCCGGGTACGGGTTTTGGACTTTGGTACAAACTTGCATACCTTATACCCTACGGGTGAGGTCGGGTATGGGTTCGGATATTAACACCGGGTTTTCCTTCGGGTCTGGGTCGGGTTCGAGTTGGAGTTTTTTTTATGCACCTATAGTAGAACCCAGTCCGGTTCCGGTATCCCCAAAGGTCGAAACACACATTGTTGAAGCCCACGTGTAATGAAGGCCCAAAGTGAAGAGGGTTCGAGCATGACAAGGAAGAATATTAAAATAGCAAACCCTTTATCCCCCCCCCCCCTGCTGTTATTTCATAGCCACCTCATCAAAACCTAACCTAACCTAACCATGGCGGACAACCGTGTCACCACCACCAACAAGAGGCTCGCGAATTCAAGCAAACAACTCACCGGCAAAAACCTCCGCAAAATTCGAGTCATCTGCTCCGACCCTGAAGCCACCGACTCATCCTCCGACGAGTCCGACACCGGAGAAAACCGATCATCCAAACGCCGAATTGTTTGCGAGATTCTCATTGGCGCCAAATCCGAAGAAGAAGAAGATGCACCAATTAGATCGAATGAGGTGTCCGAAACCCAGGGGAAGAAATTGACCGGAGTTCGGATGAGGAGGTGGGGCAAATGGGCCTCCGAGATCCGTGACCCGTTTTCCAGGAAACGGATATGGTTGGGGACGTTTAACACCGCCGAGGAAGCCTCCAATGCCTATATTGCAAAGAAGCAAGAGTTTCTAGCTAGGAAGAGATTTAACCAAACCACCAAACCCGAACCCGAAGAAGAAGAAGATAGTAGTGATCTTGAACAAGAGGCTTTAAAGACTCTTCACTCAATGTCTTCATCCAGGTGGACTCCACCTGGATTATTAGATAGTGGGACCACCTCCACTGTTAATTCTCTGGACGAAGAGGAAAACCAGCCGCCTTGGGCCGGTTTAGGGATTGACATGCTTGTGATTGATAATCACGGGAATCTGTTGGGGCAATTTAGCAGGCTGGATGATGACCTTAAGATTTGCTGATGAAATCACCACCATTGCTGAATGAGCATTTGTACATGCTTTATTTAATTCTGCCACAGCCAATGGTGTCTCAACCGTTTGAATTTGCTCTTCTGTTGGGTCTAGTTTTTCCATTTTGAACTTGTTTTTAATTTCAAAAATTGGAAAATTTACATTTGACTTGTTGTATTTCCATCCATCATTGGTGTTCTTGAGGCCATGAAGAGTAATAAAAGTTTCGGTTTTATTAATCTTGGATTCTTGTTAAACTGATTGTTACAAAGCGAAGCTATGATAAATTAAATGATAATTATCACAGAAATCCCTTCTCTTGGAAACTTTTGATGCAGTCATCGAACATTTCCTCTAGTGTTTTTAGTGCAGGTAATCCCAGTTGTAATATCTTACTGCTATCCATGTTATGTGAGTTGTTGTCCCCCTGTCGGCCGCTGCACCTAATGCCATGCATTTATATTTGGTAAGCAGCATTCCACATCTAGTATTTCATCTCTTGGATAAGTTGTAATGTATGTAAAAGCTTACTTGTCTACGTAAGGGTAAGACGGGTATTTTGATTTAAGCATCTGAATGACCTCCGACCAGTGAGCCACCGTGCTTGAAACTATGAGTCTGCCTGCGGCCTCCTTTTTCTCCATTGCTAAAATATGAGCTGCCAACCCTGATATGAAACATTTGTAGAAGTTGTTGCCTTTTCGTGATCTCTAATGTAAATGGCGTTTTTGTTACCTTTAATGTAACCAAGTATTAGTTGAAGTGTACTTGTTGGCTGCGGTGCAAGCAATGGGTCCACCACGTATGACGGGTTTACAACAACAAGATCAATCCCGCTCTCCTTTGCTACATTCCATGCATCTTTCTCTGCTATTGTCTTGGCATACGCGTACCAAAGCTATGGATGTAATCAATAATTTATAAGTAGTTCAAATGATGATCATCAAGACTAATTAACTTTTAAAAATGTAACGATTTAAACAAATTTCCTTACATTGTACTGTTTGCAGTATTCAGTATCGCTCCAATGTGATTCATTAAGAGGAGAACTTTGTTGGGCATTGTAAAGGTATCTAACCGAAGAGCGGGATGAGGTCAGCACTACCCTTTTTACACTCTTTGCTTTCTTGCATGATGTCAGAACGTTCATGGTTCCCTTTATGCATGGATCGATTAGCGTTTCCTGTAAACAATATTGTTATGTTTGCAATACCTGGTTATTAACTAATTTAGTTAAATGCAATTTTGAAGGTATAAGTTGCCTGAATATTGTTGTCGTATGGAACAAGCACAGGAGATGCAGTGTGGAAAACCCCATCAACACCATCTACAGCTTGGTCAAAGCTGCCATCTACCATGAGATCAGCCTTCATAAGCTTTAGTCTATCGTGGGCCCCTTTCATCTCCATCAGGTAACCGACTTTTTCAACATTTTCTGGTAAAATATGAGAGAAGAAATAGTCGCATAAATGTTCATTTTGTTCTGATACTTGTACTCGTGCACATAAATCGTCGCCTTGAATTAAAATAGATAAAATTATAGTTCTACTTTGACATTGCTTTCACTTACATGCTAAGAAATTTGTCAATTGCATTTTCATACTCTTCAACTGTATATGATTTTCATTTAGTTTCAAATGGAATTATGTAGCATAGACCATTAATAAATAGTTGGAAAGATTAATATTCGAATGGAAGACATACAATACATTTGCAAATTGACAAACATGATAACCGTATTAAATGCCAAGTCTATCAAATGACTCAAATGGTGATTAACAAGATTTGTAAATCACTATCCAAGTCTTATCAGAATTGATATATTCTTTTAGACTGACTTGTCTCTTAATGTGATTCGAATGTTTAAGGTGTTCTTGACAAGATACTTAGCACCGTTAACAACCACATACAGGGAGTGTCAAAGTAAATACAAAATTTGCCTTGCTCGTTTACTTTTATGTCGATTTTTAACGATTTGAAAATGTACTGCATGTACCCCGTAATTACAATTGACACACCATGAGTGTAGATAGTTTAACATATTTTAATGAATTCTGTAATTTGCAATTTGTGGTCATTGCACGGGTAAGGTAGAGTGCTTCAGAATACTATTTATTTGAATATTCTAGTCCTTTGGTGTACTTGGATCCCTGACTGTGGATCGAACAGTATGACCTTGTTCGAACATCGATTTGATAATGTACGCTGCTATGAAGCCGGTACCGCCCGTCACACAATATTCCGGCATTTTTCCTGCTCTATTTGCTGGTACTTGCAGGCTATAGCCTGCACTTGTATATATACACATCATGTGATTGAAAGAGTCGGTTTTATGCTATAAGTACATTATGCATTAGTAGTTGTATGTCCTGAGAATGTTGAAAGAACATGTAATGAGTTGTACATCGTGTATTGAGGGTTGTACTGTGGAATGTGAAGCAGTAAGCACTTGTATCTCGTGCATTGGTTGTGGTAGCGTTTTGACTGTTAGATGGTAGGCAGGCGGTGATTATTTGGTTTAGCAAGTAAAGAAATTATGCACTTCAGGTTTGGTGGTGATTAAGTGTGTATTTGGTTTGTAGCAGGCACTTTGTACATATTTTAATTTGCCTTTAGATGACGCAATCATAATCGCATGATGATGCCAATTTAAAAACAGTTTTATACCTAAAACCAACATAAACAAACGGCCGAATGAAGACGTATGATGAAATATGTCACTTGATATGTATGATTGAGCAACACTTCTACCAATTTCAATTTTGGTTCGAGTTTATAATTACTTATAGGTATATCAGACGCGGATTATGGTTAATCTCACACTAACATTCAACATTAAAAAAATATAATTGTTTATTTGCTATTATACCATACTCAACAACTTTGAGCCACCAGGATCTTAACAAATACCAGCTACAATAATCAGACCCAAATTACATAATTAACGACGACATCCATTACATAAACGTCGCTTTGACTTTTAACTTGACTAGTTTTCAACTGGCAAAGAGATTAAATCTCTACTACAGCTAACCACCCAAAGATGTTACTAATATCAACGATGTGGCGGCCCTTGATGATCGTACGATCCCCAACCACCACCATACACGTCACCATATCCGCCACCCGAATACCTCATATCAGGGCTTCCACTCAACATTCCATAACCTCCACCACCTGCATTCATATCAAATAACATTAAAAAGTGTGTTCTTGTTAAAAGGGTATTTAAGACATTTGCCATTTTCTTGATACAGCTGAACACATAATATGCAAAGAGAATGTACCAAGTCCGCGTGCTCTCATCTGTTCCCCTCGAAGCTTCTCTATTTCACGCGCCATTGAAATAAGATTTTTCTCCATTGCTTCCTTTTGAATCAAATGCTCCTCATTTGTTTTCTTCACCGTTTCATATTCCCTCCTACATAAACATGCTAATTATAATAATAACTCAAAATCAATAGAAAACTAATCAAATAAATACAATACCTCATTTCCACAAGATCTTTACGCAACCCATCAATATCATTCTTAATAACCACCGCCTGTTCATTCTCAGCTCTCAATCTACTATTATCATTGGTAAGAATGCGAGCTTGATTGCTTAATTCCTGCTTTAACGAGTTTAATTTCTGAGCTTCATTTCTTAAGTGACTGAAATCAGCCCTTAAAGGCTCGGTCTCACGAAGCTCAGCCTCAAGCTTCATTCTTCTCTGAATTATATCCCGGGCCCGTGCTTCTCTGTCAGCATGCAGTTGGGGGATGATCTGGCCTAACCTATGAATCTCATCTTTGACTGCGGTCAACTCCCTCTGAAGAATAACATTTTCTTCAACCACATGTCCATTTTCCGCCATGATGCGTTTTATATCATGATGCTGGAGTTCAAGTTCTTCTTCAAGAACAGCAGGGTGAGGTGGGCCCCGGTGCACAACATGCATTGGGCCGTCATGGATCCCTCGAGGCATACGGTTTCTTCCAGACATTTTGATTGCCTAAAAATTCTAAAGCAAGCAAATTCATCTTATGTAACTGAATGAGCCATATTATATTCAAGACATCCAAATTCTCTAACAAGCATACACATTTTACATTTTTGTACAAGATCAAACAAATTCAAAATCCTTAATATGGTGGTTTTAACTTCAGAGGACTCGAGCTCAATATGTGAAGCCAGGGCATAAGCTCGTTTATTAAACGAGCCTCAATAAAAGCTCGGCTCGATTTGAGTAGCTCACGAGCCGTTTACACACCTAATGCACTTACATCAAACATATCACTTGTACAAGTGATAAATCATGTTAACATCCTAATTTTTGTTCAAGCATTCTGCAAAGAAACTACATTTTCTAGACTCTAGACCAATTAAACCATCCTAATATTTTTCAAAACATGCTAACCCGCTTAAATTATCTCAAGAAAAGAAATTTCCATTCTTTTTAATATCAAAATACAAAGAAAACTAGCAACAAATTTAAAAATTATATTCATTGGGGTCATAACATTATTATTATTCTTGACCCGTTAGACAAATAATTAATTTGTGAAGATCATGAAGAAACAAGATGTTAATTCTTTATCATATTAAATCACACAGAACTTTGATCCTACCGTTTGATTAATAATAATAATAATAATAATAATAATAATAAGAATAAGAATAAAACAAATTAACGAAGACAAACTTCAAATGAGAAATTGGATGTCTCTAATTGATTAGTGGGTTTAAAACTGTTATGTTGTAATAAAGAAAAGAATTTACCTTCTTCAAAAGCTCCAAGAATTCAAAGCAAAGAAAAGAAACCCTAAACGACGACACGAGGGTAATTATAACGCAAATTGGGGCTTTTTCTTCCCTTTTAACTAAAAGAGTTGATATCTTATGTTACTTTTTTTATTTAATAAAGAAACAATATTTTACTAAAGTTTATAGTTTATAATTACACGTTTGACCGGTTTTTTAAAGTAATTTTTTTCTTTACATCGAAACAAAAGACAAACGGACAACAAGCCGCGTCGCGTCGTTACCCCTTTTTTAAATTGCAAAACCCAATCTTTTAAAAACTATATTTGCTGATCTTGGAGTCATAACATTACTATGCATGACTCGTTGAACACGAGTAATTAACTTCACAACTTCAGGCGTGAGAAAAACCAAAAGTGTCAAAAGCAAAATGAATAAGTATATGTTGGTTGTTAATATACGTCTTCTCATGTTTAGTCACCTTACCTGAAGCAGCTTTCAAAGCAGCTTGACCGGCTGTGAAACCAATACTCCCTAAGCCCACCAGAGGAGAAACCCTTGTTAAATCCACACAAGCATGTTTTCCTTCAATCCATCCAAACACCAAAATGTCAGCCGGTTGAAGAGTGATCTTCCATCCGATGGGTCAGTTAGGAAATTTACAGGTGCTTCTTTCTTAACAGAAATTCCAGCCCGTCTGAATATGTCAAAGAGCACATCCCTAACCAGATCGTGTCGGTACTTGAACCCCGAGAGCTCTTTACAATGCACCGTGTGCTCCCCATATGAGTCTAAACACGCCTTATGACAAACAGGACATATCTCATCAACCAGGAATAGAGGAATCATGAGGCGATAATTAAGGATAGTACGATACTCCACTGGAGACATATGTTAGCCTAACCCATCTATAGGGATAGCAAGAAGAAAGTCTTAAGCATGTGGTGCTTGTAAACACTTAAAAATGGCTTTTTGTCTACTTGTCTGTCAAGTGTGACTCTATGTCGTGAACAATTTTACTAAAAAGAGCACTCACTAATGCATGTTGGACTTTAGAGGGGGTGGTCTCTTTGTTAGTGAAACTACTAAAATCGATGCTTGGAATCATATCAAGAAGACAAGCCACATATCCATCTCACATATTCTAGTGTCTCGCAACATGTGATCCTGAAGCACCCACGATTGGGCTCTCGAGGCCACACACGCATAGAAGGAAGCCTCTACTGCCGAATACAACCCCAAACCCCCATTCTTAATGGGTAAGGAAGCAAGTCGCCATTGGAGGTCTCCAAAGAAAGGACCTGCACACACTACAAGTTCCTCGATCGCTTCACGCAATCCATTGTCAAAGAACAACGTTGCCTCCATCGTGTGTACAGGTTGGCATGTTCTCATACCGAAAAAAAGTTTAGCAATACCCATACATGATCGAAGCAAAAGTAACTCACTCTGCGGGTCACCAAGTTTTGGGAGAAGACGTATCAAATCAACGACATTAGTAGCTCTCTTCTTTGCTAACCCCCTAATAAACCCGATGTCTTTACTAAAAGGCCCCCAAGAAGCTTCACCCCTAATAATGGTCTCCCGATGTCAGCAGGGAATAACCCGTCACGAGATTTGGTACCATCACAAGAAGGCCAAAGCAGCTCAGTTTTCTTAATATTCAATTCAAGACCCAAAGTTGGATCCGTCACCTTAATAATATCCAACACTTTAGCCACCTCCATTATATATATATTTTTAAATATATATTATATAGTTATTATATAGTAAATAATTTGTACTTGAGTGAATTTATGGTTTTTATAATATATTTTAATTATTATTATATTTTACAAAGCAAATTTAATTTTTAAACGAATTAAAATATGTATAAAAAATTACAAATTCAAAACCGATAATAATACTGAACACTTACCCGGTTATACCCGAACCCGATCATACCCTACCAGAGTACATAGGGTTGAATTTTTCTCCTCAATACTCGATTTCTCTCAATACCCCATTTTTCAATAAGTAATCATACTCAAAACCGTTTCCATACCCGAAATTGGGTATTAGAGAAAACATTGCTTGTGCACCTCTACTTAAATGGCCAACAACCCTTTGGGGCTGGATGATATAAGAGGTTTGTTAGTTGTGGCCTGATAAAGCGTGTCACTACATCGTATGTCACGCTACAAATATATGATCTGTTATTATGCCTTTCATTTTCAGTTCTAACAATATATTGTGTACTCAATTGTATTTATATACACATTGTGAAATGCGAGCGTTGTTAAAATTTTAGAAAAATTGTATTTAAACATATATTATACAAGCTTATAAACAAATAGAATTAAAAAACATCTCATAACTATTTTCTTGTTACAAATGAAAATAACTAGAGAATAATCTGCATGCATGATTTTCATCGCATATATTGTCACACCCCCCCGGCCGAAGGTGGAAACGCCGGGGCGTGCGTAGATTGAAATCATGCACATGGTATTAAATGTAAAAACTCCTATTAAAAGAAACCAACGAATTATTCAAATATAATCCAAATAGAAAATATGACATAACACTTTATTCATTCAACTTCTAAGTCTGACTCATGCCCTATATGAAACTTCAAGAATCTTCATAACTTAATTTCCATCACCTGAAAAACATGCGAGAGTGTCAACTAAAAATAGTTGGTGAGAACATAGGTTTTGAAAAAAATAAGTTTTATGTTGAAAACATTCCATATGTGTTAAGTTACTTTGTACACTTTGTGATTACAACCAAACCTTTGACACGTTTAGCGAGTCGTCTAATCCACGATTAGACTATTATGTTTAATGTTTAACGATCGTCGGATTCTGAACACACAGGCCTCTACCCGAGGCCTGAGTGGGCGGGTCGGGCCAATAGATCTATCATCATACTACCACGGGCTTAACAAGTTAATGGTTGTACATGCGATTAAGTATACACTTGTAATGATCACACATAACGAATATTATGAAATAAAGCTTGAATCAAATAGCATGTATAAAACAAATTGATTATGCATGTTTCCACCCCGAATTATAAAACGTTTAAAAGCATGTAAAAGGGGCTATGAACTCACCTTGCTTGACGGATGAACACGAACACGAGCAAGAGTTTGTTGAACCGGTTACGGGATGCCCTAGATTAAGTTTGATTTTTAAATTAGTTAGAGTGTCGCATACTAGAATTTTCTAAACCAAGAGCATGACCTCCAGCAAGTTGATTCCCAGGTAAGAGTCACGGGTCCAATGGGATTATTTACGCCACTCTTGCCTTAGACAGAACCGTTTGCTTGTCAGATACATACATACCCGGTTTATACTCTATTTGTATACTAACTCAAAATGTTTTAGAATGGTTTTCATAAATAATAAAGTACGAGGTTAAAAGTGTAATATCATATAGTTTGGGTGTTTATTGGCATTTAAGAAAGTGTAGGGTTCAAAGTGTAAATATTATAGTTTAGGATATTTATTAACATTTATGAAAGTATAGGGTTTAAAGTGTAAATATTATAATTTAGGATATTTATGGACATTTATGAAAGTATAAGGACCAATTATGTAAATATAATTTTTAGTTATGATAACCTTATGAGTTTTTTTTTGAAGATCATAAGAATATTCATAGTTGTTCATGGAAAAATTATAATTTAATCCAAGATTATGAGAAAACTATTATGATTTCTTGGAATAACATGATCATCATAATCTTTTAGAGCAAAAAGTAAGGGTTTATTAACAATTTATGATGATCATGGTGAGAGTATATAAACAATTATGAAGATTCAAAAGAAAACTCAAGAACAAACTAAAAGAAATTCAAAAGAACAAGATCAAAATCAAAGATATATGAAGAATAACAAAGAAAAATATGTAAAACTTACTTGATTATGCTTAGAAAGAAAAGAGAGAATGGGATTTGGTGTGAAAATTAATGAGAATGAGAGGCTCTATTTATAGTGAAGGATGGAAGGTTTGAATACAATTGAGATAGAGATAAAACTTGTTTAAAACTTAAGAGATACCTTAAAGATAATGATAATAACAACAATAATAATAATATATACCATAATAATAGTAAAAAAAATATGTGTGTTTGCATGTGTTAAAAAAAATGCACGGCACTTTTGCATTTATTATTTTTTCTCTTTTTTTTTTCAAAATTAAAAGAACTAGATAAATTAATTTGAGAAACAAGGTTAAGATACAAGGTTCTAGAATGCTCAATTTTTTTAATCACATGATTAATTTAATTACTTAGGATAAAATTAATAATAACAAAATATTTTGTTACATGTTATAAAATATTAATCTAGGCATTCCGGTTCAATGTGTTATATTAATGATTAAGCACGGTTATGATGAAATGAACATAGGATCATATAATTACGCATATAAAGAAAATGTTATTCAATAAATGACACATAATTCAACACTAATAAATGTAGACGATGAAATTAATACGAGCACAAAAGACTAGCGTTTTTGCAAGAAAAATCCATAGATGTTACAGTCTCTCCCACTTAAGGGAATTTCGTCCCGAAATTAAATAGTGGAAACTGCTTTGGATTGAAAAAGATGAGGGTATTTCTGTTTCATTTGATCTTCAAGTTCCCAAGTAAACTCAAGTCCTTGCTTGTAGTTCCACTTCACTTTTACTAGACGGATTCGACTTCGCTTGAGTATCTTGACATCACGATCCATGATTTTGATAGGTTCCTCAACAAAGTGAAGTTTATCATCAATGCGAATATCATCAAAGGGAATAGGCTGAGTGTCATCGGCTAAGCATTTCTTGAGGTTAGAAACATGGAAAGTGTCATGAATACCACACAATTCCTGAGGTAGTTTGAGTTTGTATGCCACTGGACCAATCCTTTCAAGAATTTCAAAAGGTCCAACATACCTAGGAGCGAGTTTTCTCTTTTTCCCAAATCGGACAACACCTTTCTAGGGGGAAACTTTGAGTAAGACTTGGTCGCCAACTTGAAACTCAAGTGGTTTCCTTCGATTGTCGGCATAACTCTTTTGTCGGTCACGAGCGGCCTTAAGTCTTTCTTGAATGATGGCAATCTTGTCGGAGGTTGCTTGGATGATTTCAGGACCAATAACTTGCGAGTCACCAGTCTCGGTCCAGCATACGGGTGTTCGACATTTCCTACCATACAAAGCCTCAAAAGGAGCACATTTGATGCTAGTATGGTAGCTATTGTTATAGGAAAATTCAATGAGAGGTAAGTGATCATCCCAATTTCCTCCAAACTCGATTATGCAAGAACGGAGCATGTCTTCCAAGGTTTGGATGGTTCTCTCGGTTTGACCATCTGTTTGGGGGGTGGTAAGCCGTACTAAGATCCACACGAGTCCCCAAAGATTTTTGAAGGGATTGCCAAAATTTGGAGGTAAAACGGCTGTCACGGTCGGAGATTATAGATAAGGGAACACCATGACGTGTCACGATTTCGTTGATGTAAATTTGAGACAACCTCTCCATTTTGTAGGTTTCACTAACAGGGATGAAGTGAGCAGATTTGGTGAGACGATCGATTATAACCCAAATAGAATCATGCTTACGAGTGGTTCTTGGTAGTTTAGTGATGAAATCCATGGAAATTTGGTCCCACTTCCATAGAGGAATCTCGGGTTGTTGAAGCAAACCCGAGGGCTTTCGATGTTCGGCTTTAACTTTTGAGCAAGTGAGACACTTCCCAACATACAAGGCTATGTCCTTCTTCATACCAGTCCACCAGTAGAATTCCCTAAGATCGAGTATTGAGTTTTGTGGGCTTCATCAAGGATAAGATTTCGAAGGTCTTCAGAATTTGGAACCCATATGCGTCCCATGAAGTAAAATTCTCCATCGGACTTAGTTTCCAATTGCTTTTCGGCTCCACAATCCAATTCAGTCTTGAGATTGTTTTGGGCTACCACTTGAGCTTGAGCTTGAAGAATTCGGGCCTTAAGGCTAGTGTGAACAATCATTTCCTTGGCCCGAATACGAGAAGGTTTTGTAGGTTCCCAGCCGGATCTACACAGAATATCTCGTTCTATGTAGGTGCGGAATCCCTATGTAAGACGATACGAGCGTAGAAGACGATACACGTAACACGATCAAACACAAGTTACAATAAACAAAGACACGTTGTATTGCAACTGGAAACACGTGATTCACTGATCACCGATTACACAACTCGTAAACTCGTTACCTCAAATTCTATAAAACACAGCCGTAACCTAGCAGTTTATATAACACGACAACTTCGCCTAGCATGTTTAGGCGAAGTTGTCCCTAACTTCGCTTGTTCCACAAGTTCGCCTATATCAGCGAACTTGTGAGAACTTCGCTTACATCCAAAACACAAATCCAACTAACTCGATTACAGACACTAGACAATGAACTACTGACATCATGTACCAACAGACTCCCCCTTGGCAGTAGCTTCATATCTCTATCTTCAAGCACGTGTCTTGTAATCTTCAACAATCTTGTATCTTTCATCTTCAAGCATGAACTCCTTCTCGTACACAAACCGAAACAACTCTTTGATATTTCTTCGCTTCTTCTTTCCAAGCAGGAATATAAAATATTTTTTTCTCGTTCAGCACCTGCAGATCAGCTTGCGACAAATTCACTAAATGCATAGGATCATATACTCTCATCAGCTCTTGTTCATCTTCATCCTCCATTACTGCTTCAGCTGTTTCACAATCAACGTACCACCATTTCAGATCTTTGAGCACATCCTTGGGCATTTGTTTCATCGGCACTTCTTTTATACACCGGATCGGCTTATACTTCATGATCATCCAAGGCTTGCCATCTGCTCTCATTCCTCTATCTTTGTCTTCAACGAGCTTTCCTTTCTGTGGTTTCAACAGCTCGAACTTCTTCTCCTTTATACTTTCCTTCCATACTATCTTCCCAATGACTCTAGCCATGTTATCATCACTTCTGTTTATCAACCCCAATCTGGCTAAGTTCTTCACTTCACATTCTGGCAATGTATTCAACGATCTCAACAGCCTTTTGAAGTACTGAACCCCATCATACCTTTTAATCACAAAGAGCCTCAACTGCTCATCATATAACCAGCATATAATCCCCTTTTTCGATTCAGCATAACCCCTGATGTTGTAACTTTTCTTGAACATAGTAGGGACCGCCGGTTTCTTCATTTTTACGAACCACTGAGCATAGCCTTCTTTCCATCTTGGCTGCTCCTCCCATTCCGTCTCATCACTTCCCATATCTTGACCTATATCTGACTTATGAACTTCCGGAATCTTGTGCTCAACATTCTCCTCTACAATCTCTCCCTCTTCAATCTCACTATCTATGACAATCTCTGCCCCAATCTTCTCTATCTCTTCAACCGGTAACACATCCTCATCACCTACAATATCATCATACACCTCTTCAGCATCCACGACCACCACATCATCACCCAAACCGCCAACTGCACTCATTGACTCCCCCTGAGATGTGGAAGTCCCAAGAGCTTGTTCAGTTCTTGGCAACTCTCCACCTGCACCTTTCGATGCATTGGGATCATCGCCTCGATCATTACGCTTCTTCATCCTCAGCTCATCACCCTTACAGCTCGTCTCCCCCTGAGATGCCAAGAACTATTTCAAAGCATCAATTATTTTTCCATGTTCGATCAGCAGGGACGACTGTATCTGATTCTCTGCAACGAGGCGCTGAATAGCATGGGTCTGGATAAGATTTACCCTTGATTGTTCTGCCACGACCCTTTCAAGCGCTGCTATTCGTTCTGAGTCGGATAAGGTTGCATCGAAATCAAACCTCAGATGTGATATATCTTGAGTGTACTGAGGAGGGATTTCCAATGTAACCGGGACCTCAGAAGTAGGCGTAAACGTAACCGCAGGTGGTATCGTAACTGACAACCCTGCAGTAGCTACAACTGTCGACTCAATAAATCTTGCCACGACCTCCGTTGGAGTAAGAGTTGGAGGTGGCAAAGATACAATCTCCGGAGTCGAGAGTTGGAATGTAGTGGGTGGTAGGCTGAATGAGGATGAGGTAGCCTCTACGGGAACGTCCGTGGCGCTTGGCCTTGTAACTGGTAATGATGTCGGAACCATGGTCATACCGGACAGTGCGGGTGGAGTGAAACGTACCACCCTTGAGCTGTCACCAGCTCCCGAACCTGCACCTGTCCTCTCCCTTCTTGATCTACGGACCAACTGATGTACTTCTTCCTCAAAATCTGACTCACTGTCATCATCGGCTCTCTTCCTCTTCCCATGAATCCGTTCTTGTGTTACCAAAATTCGTCTCGCTTCAGCCACATCATCATCTGACGAATCTGAATCAGCCACCGTCGTAGCTGCCCTAGTAACATTCACACTAGAAACCTGTGCAACTGAGACTTGCACATTTTCCTCTGGATCAACACGTTCCATATCAAAGAAGCCTTGACCACCAAACGCTGCATCAAGGTCTACACTTTCCTCCGGTGACACAACAGGAGCAGCAGGTATAGCTTGTTGTACCTCAGGTGGTTGAGGTGCTCCAGCCTGTTGTGGATGAGGATCCCGAAACTCGTCCCCACGAGCTGGAACATACTCTGGGTTGATCAAGTACCCAAATAGTGGAGTATGTCGAGGACGGAGCTCAGGCTTGCTTCTTGCACTCGATGATCTACACTGAGCGAAGATCCTTTTACTTACACTTTCCACGTATCTAATTGGGCGGCGCTGAGGTAACGTGGGAGCAACATGATTCAAGATCATTTGTAGGAATCTTGGATACATAAGAAATCTCTCACGCGCCACCGCTCTTCTCTGACGATCTATCTCGTAAAATACCATCTGACTAAAGCTGTAACACTTATTGTAAGTCAGTGCAGTCATCGCCGACTGCATGGTCGCACCCATCCCGTCTGTACCAGCCTTTCTCCCCGACATACACACGATCATCACGTGCATGAGAAAGCGCCACTGGTCTAGCAAGAACCCCTTGCGTCTCTGAGTATCCCCCAAAGGACCAGAATATCCCATCCTCAGAAACGCACCATCTCGGAATGGAGCCACAAAGTCGGTAGGATCGTCTCTTGTTTCATCCCCAAACTGTAACGCCACCCTGATCTGTTCAGACGAGAACTGTACTATCTGATTATTGACCGTTGCACGCATAACCGGGGGCTCGACTCGACAGTCATATTCCACTATCTGCCAGAAATCTTCTATGTTTGGCAAAGATATCGGCAGCGTTGTGGTAATGGCGTGAAAGATACGCGAGCGTAGTAGAAACGTGATGATCTCGCGGAAATCATCAACACCGCTCGCAACCGGGTCCAATGTAATGTACATGTTATGCCCCGGGAAAAACTGTCGATGGTTATCTCCTCCTTCGTCACCACCTGCACCACCTGCTCCAGCTACAGCTGCCATTTCTGCAACACAAACAGTCTAAGTTAGAGATACGTCAAGGCAAATCACAAGTTCGCCTGTTACCATGAGCGAAGTTATGATTTATTCTGTATAGGCGAAGTTAGAAGTGGGGCGAAGTTGGGAACAACTTCGCCTCAACTTGAACTTCGCGTAATAAATGTTAAATAAAAAGGGCAAGGCGAAGTTAATGATAACTTCGCCTAACCACAACTTCGCCTCATATACTGTTACATAATTAATTATCAGGCGAAGTTAAACCTCAGGCGAAGTTAAGAATAACTTCGCCTAAACTGTAAGTTCGCCTGAATATGAATCGGCAACAGTTAGACTTTCAATACGAAGTGATTTCGGTCAATTTGGAGAGTGCGGATCTCGTAAAACATGTTTTTAAGACGATCTAGACGATCAATATGATTACGACCACGTGAAAATAAGTTTGAAAATCGGGTGTTGGATGTTTGAAAGAACTAGGTCACTAAACGGACCAAAACGACCTCGATAAACACCATTGTCAGTGATTATACGATATGATGACACTACACACCTTTAAATCGGATTAGAAACTGAGAAAAAAAACAACAAGATGTGATTCGAGATATAACTTCGCCTAGGTTACTGGAAGATAAGTTCGCTGGTTTTAGAAAATAATAATGATTTTGACCAAAAATTTCCTTTATATAGGGTCAAAGTTATACAGGCGAAGTTATGGATAACTTCGCCTATTGCAGGCGAAGTTATGGATAACTTCGCTGATATGAAAATTTACACAACAAACCCCTATAATTTGAACAATTTGCAATTAAGTTTTAAAACATCCTTTAAAGCATTAAATGATACGATCAAGACCAAGTAACCAGGTATTGAATCATACAACTACATAAGTAGAAAAAATTTTAAAATAAAGTACATGGGATCAAATTTCAGTCTCGACAGGGACTACCATGTTTTAGAAAAGATCCGAACAGGAATCATACTAATTAAGTGACTGTCACACAGACCCATGTTCAGCTGTATTATGACATAAAGAAACAGGTTGTAAGCAGGTAAATAACTTAGAATGGTTTTCATTGCTTCTGTGATACGGGTTAGGTTCAATTAAGCTCAAAACTTAAATGGGCAACACCTCAGAGATTGTGATGTCTCCTATCTATTCTCAAAGCGTATTTGGCTTTCCCCAAGTCACCCCGAGTTGACCTCGACCCGTAGTGTCTGATTAAATAGTAAGTACTCTTCGATCTTTAGACTCTTCTTCCCGTTCTCTTTCTCACATCTTGATTGAGAAGTATTAACCTTATAAGCTCTAGAATTTCTCAGTAACATTTTTTTTTAAGTATTTACTCAGTTTCAGAGTCGTAAACAACTGCAAGTCCCGAATTTGGATCACTGCAGTTTCTTGACACGCTATCTTCACGGGATTCAGAACACTCACGGGCTCGTGTATGACTGGGTAATCGCTTTTCTGCCTATCATTCGGAAAGATATATATGGAGACATGCACACTTCTAAAGGAGTTTCCACGTAAAATCGAGTAGATTTAGTTAGTATAACTTCTACTTTTACGCACCATAAATAGTTACCATGACATACAATGACTGTTCTAAAGCCTTTTAGGCCTAATAACTTCACTAGTTAAGCACACAGAATCAGTATATCTATCACTTTCCAAGGTTGGATCAATTTTCTGTTAAACATAGTAAAGGAACTTTTTACGAAGTAGTAGACTTGCAAAAATAATTTCATCTCCCAAAAAATTTTAACTTCTATCGCCCCGATCAAGTCGAAGTCTTCAGGTAAACGGCTATCCTGAAGATCCAATGGATCAGCTGGACCGACCACATAAAAGTATGTGTCCTTCTAACTAAGTATGAACGACTAATTTTCAGCGAAAGAATAAAAACACATCATAAACCGCCCCGGTCACTTTCAGTCATCTGGTTAATGGCTATCCTCATATTCTACAAGTAGAAATGAGGACCAAACATATCCGAAGATATGTCCTTCAAACTGAGGCAACCTGTTGGTACATGATGTCAGTAGTTCAGTATATAGTGTCTGTAATCGAGTCGTTTGGATTTGTGTTTTGTATGTAGCGAAGTTAGCTTACAAGTTCGCTAATACAGGCGAACTTGATGAGTAAGCGAAGTTAGGAACAACTTCGCCTGAACATGCCAGGCGAAGTTGTCGTGCTTATAAGTATAGGTTACGGCTGAGATGTTAATAAGTTTTTTTAGTTTACGTGTAACGAGTTGGGTAATCAGTGATTGATATCACGTGTTTCCAGTTGCAATATACAACGTGTCTTTGCTTATTGTAACGTGTGTTCAGTCGTGTTAGCTCGTATCGTCTTCTACGCTCGTAACGTCTTACGTAGGGATTCCGCACCTACGTAGAACGAGATATTCCGTGTAGATCCGGCTGGGAACCTACACAACCGACATAATTCTAAGCGATAGTGAGGTTTTTTTTTTTTTTTTTTTTTTTTTTTTTTTTTTTTTTTACACAAAGACAAAAAAAACACGGTTACTCGGGATTGATCATCCCATTCAGCTCAACAAGGTTTTGAAAACGAGTTTGTCAAACACTTTAGTAAACGAATCAGCGAAATTATCTAACTTATCAACCTTTTCGAGCACAATCAATTTCTTCTCAACACAATCCCGTATAAAATGATGACGGATGTCAATGTGTTTAGTTTTGCTATGCTTTACGGGATTGTTAGTTACTGAGATAGCAGCAGTGTTATCAATGCAAATAGGAGTATGAGTGAAATTCAGACCATAATCGCGCAATTGCTGTTGTATCCAAAGAACCTGGGAGCAGCAGTTCGATGCTGCCATGTATTCTGCTTCACAGGTTGAAATGGCGACTGAGGTCTGCTTCTTGCACTGCCATGACACTAATCTGCCTCCAAGAAACTGACATCCATCTGTTGTTGACTTCCGATTCTGATTGCACCCTCCATAATCAGAATCTGTGTAGGCGACTAACTCCAAGTCTCCTCCTTTCGTGTACCACAACCCTAGCTTAGGCTTGCTTTTGAGATATCGCAATATCCTCTTCACACCCTTCATGTAACACCCCGACCAAAGGCGGATTATACATCGGGGCGCCACATATTGTTTCATTACTCGTGACACTATTGGGTGTCAATATTTAATAAATACATTCATTCGCGCACGCGCAGGGTAAACACAAGATAACATAAATCATCATAAATCAATATATTATAAATCATAATATTCGAACAGCAATAACTTGTCTTGATACATTTTAATCTAGGTCCAAAATAAAGAAACTTCCTATGTGTCCACAAGCTCCAAAACAGCTACTGCAAACCTGAACATGTGTTAAAATAAACGTCAAACACTTGCGTGTTGGTGAGAAATCAAGTTTAATACAATACATAGATAACAATAAATCTGCGCGCAACACGTGTATGTCTGGTGTTTAACAAGGGTGCAATCAGATTGTGATCAAGCCTAAATAGATCATAGCTCATAGTTCATAGTACAATCCGTGCTCCCAATTGAGCACAAAAACGAGAAAACATCTGTGCAAGTGTAAACAAAGAAAACCGTAAACGATAGGTCTCCCGTGTTCATCTAATGGATCCATGAAAACTTCGGAATAGGCCGAACAAAGCGGTTAATGATACACACATACAAATAAACAGCCAAGTAAACGTCCTCAACACATGGGATACTGCGCGACTAAAGTTCATAAACAAGTTTAAGACTCTAAGTTTGTAAGAACACATGAACATCCCAAAACATTAAAAATAAAAAGGGATTAGGTACGGGATTACTCACTTGATAAACGATGCGGTGTAAGATAAAGCAAGAACCAACTTTAAACAAGCACAAGTTAACCTATAAATAAGATTATTGTTTTAATGAATTGATTTAAGTCTGGATTATAAGTTAGCATAATTAATAAGTAAATTATTATATATAATATATATATATTACCGGAAAAGCAGGGCAGAACAGGGAGGAAGACGGAGGCAGAGAGGAAGACGGCAGAGAGAGCAAGGGGCAAGAGAACAGGAGAGATTAAGTGTTTTGTGTGTGTAGTGTTATGAAAAATAAGATTATTATTTATAGGGAAACCCTAGGGAACACAATCCCTAGAAAAGGGGAAAGGATCTCAAGACAAACAGAACAAGACAAAACAAAAGATAACAAAAGATATCCAAAAGCAAGAGATATCAAAAAGCATAAGCAAACAAAAGCAAAAGATATGGAAAGATATGGCAGCTGCAGGGGGCAAAGGAAAAGCTGACAGGGAACAGTAAAAAGCATGGGCGGGTCAGATAAAGGTACTGGTCAAGCATGGAAAAAGCAGATCTCAAAAGATAATGCCAGTCACTTTTTCTGTCAACCAATGGGGTTGGTGCGCATGCTGCGCCAAAAGTGGCTTTTCAGACATAAAGCAGATTAGGTCAACAGCTCAAAAGATAAGACAACACAAAAGCAAACGGCTAGATTCAACAGAAGAAAACTCAAAGGGTTTAGCGCGAGAAGGCTAAGGCGCGAAGGCAGACACAGAAGGTCAAGAGAGCACGAGCGCGAAGGCAGACAGAAACAACCTTAACGCGTCGCGGAAAGAACTTCATTTCTAAGCGCGCCGCGGGAAGAATCACATTTCTTAGCGCGCCGCGGGAGGAACTAAAATTCCTAGCGCGCCGCGGGAAGAACTATAATTCTTCGCGCGTCGAGGGATGAACTACGATACTTAGCGCGCTGCGAGAAGAACTAAAATCCTTAGCGCGTCGCGGGAAGAACTACCGTTCTTAGCGCGCTGCGAGAAGAATTACAATTCTTAGCGCGCTGCGAGAAGAGTTCGTCTCGCGTATCGCAGGAACAGATGGTCTTTACGCAGGCTTCCTTGTAAAGGGTCTGGCGCGTGGAGCTGCGCAGACAACCTTAGGCGGGAAGGAACAAAGGACAAGCAAAGAGTTAGAAGAAAAAGAGGGAAACAAGGCGTAAGGGCGGGATGGCGACAAGAGGGAAAAGAGGGCGGAAAGAGAGAAGGAGAGGGACGGGACGGCGGAAAGAAAAAGAGAGAGAGAGAGGCGGGAAGGAAAATATATATTATTATTATTAAAAGTAAAATATAAGTATAAATAAATACTAAATCATAAAAGAAAGAGATCGGGTCAGAGAAACGGGTACCTGGGTCGGGTCGGATCGGGGCAGATGTTACAGTCTCCCCTACTTTAAGAAATTTCGTCCCGAAATTTATCTCGAAGTAGGTTGCGCAGAGAACAGGTGCGGGTACTTGATCTTCATTTGATCTTCCCTTTCCCATGTAAACTCGGCTCCGCGCTTGGACTCCCAGCGAACTTTCACGATAGGGATACGACTGCGCTTGGTTTGCTTAACCTCGCGATCCATAATTTCAACAGGCTTCTCAACGAAATGCATAGATTCATCAACTTGAACTTCATCAAGTGGAATGTGAAGGTTCTCGTCAGCTAAACACTTCTTGAGATTGGATACATGGAACGTTGGATGCACATTACTGAGCGCGGGCGGCAGGTCAAGTCTGTAGGCAACTTTTCCCACACGCGCGAGAATCTTGAATGGACCAACATAACGAGGAGCAAGCTTACCCTTCTTCCCAAAGCGGACAACACCTTTCCAAGGCGACACTTTGAGGAGAACAAGATCACCAACTTGAAATTCGAGAGGCTTTCGCCTACGATCTGCGTAACTCTTCTGTCGGCTTCTGGCAGTCAGCAGATGATCACGGATCTTGGCGATTTTATCAGTTGTCTCTTGAACAAGTTCGGGTCCTGTGATTTGAGTTTCACCCACTTCGCTCCAACAAATCGGGGAGCGGCACTTACGACCGTAAAGTGCTTCAAATGGGGCCATACCGATACTGGAATGATAGCTGTTATTATAAGAGAACTCGATCAAAGGCAGGTGTGAATCCCAATTACCTCCAAAATCAAGAACACAAGATCGGAGCATATCCTCAAGAGTCTGAATAGTTCGCTCAGACTGACCGTCAGTCTGGGGATGATATGCCGTACTCATGTCCAAGCGAGTTCCTAGCGCAGATTGGAGAGATTTCCAAAAGCGAGATATAAAACGGCCATCGCGATCGGATATGATGCTCAAAGGAGTACCATGGCGGCAGACAATTTCCTTGACATAAAGCTGCGCGAGTTGCTCAACACGGTAGTTTTCACGAATGGGCAGAAAGTGAGCAGACTTAGTCAATCGATCCACTATTACCCAAATACTATCATGTTTGCTTGCTGTCAAAGGTAACTTGGTAATAAAGTCCATCGCTACACATTCCCATTTCCACGTAGGAATTTCTGGTTGTTCGAGCAAACCAGATGGGCGTTGGTGTTCAGCTTTTACTTTAGAACAAGTCAGGCATCTAGCTACGAACACAGCAATATCCTTCTTCATACCGGGCCACCAATAAGTAATGCGCAAATCCTTGTACATCTTATCAGCGCCAGGATGAATAGAATACCGAGATTTGTGCGCTTCACTCAGGATATCAGCGCGAAGATTCTCTTCAAAGGGAATCCAGATGCGATTGAGATAGCAGAGAATTCCACTCAGATTAGGGACAAAGTGTGCTTCCGCGCCACACGCTAACTCGGCGCGAAGGTTACCATTACTGATGGATGCGCGCTGCGCGTCACGAATGCGCGATTCAAGGTTGCTTTGGATCGGCGCGAAGTGAAGCTGCGTGCGCGGCAAGATACAGTTAAGCTGGCAGGGTTTTCGGCTGAGCACATCGGCTACCACATTAGCCTTACCAGGATGATACCGGATCTCACAATCGTAATCGCTGATGAGTTCGTTCCATCGGCGTTGCCTAATGTTAAGTTCCTTCTGATCAAAGATATGCTGAAGGCTTTTATGGTCAGTGTAAAGGATACACTTAGTACCATAAAGGTAGTGTCTCCAGATCTTCAAGGCAAAAACAACTGCACCAAGTTCGAGATCGTGAGTTGTATAATTCTTTTCATGAACCTTGAGTTGCCTTGATGCGTAAGCGATAACCTTGCCTCGTTGCATAAGAACACAACCGAGACCTTGGTTGGAGGCATCGCAGTACACGACAAAATCATCATTACCCTCAGGTAGCGCAAGAACATGAGCTTCACACAACAAACGCTTGAGCGTTAGAAAGGCTTCTTCTTGCTTCGAGCCCCAAATATACGGTTTACCTTTGTGCGTTAGAGTTGTTAAAGGCAAAGCGATCTTTGAGAAGTTCGAAATAAATCGCCGGTAGTAACCAGCTAAGCCCAGAAAGGAACGGATCTCAGAAGGAGTGGATGGCGTAATCCAGTTCTTGATTGCTTCAATTTTGGATGGGTCGACATGAATACCCATCTTGTTTACAACATGACCAAGAAACTGTACTTCATCCGACCAAAATTCACACTTGGAGAGCTTAGCATAGAGTTGCTCAGCTCTAAGCTTTTGCAATACCAATCGGAGATGTTGCTCATGCTCGGCCTTAGTCTTAGAATACACCAGAACATCATCGATAAACACAATCACGAATTTATCCAAGAAAGGCCTACACACCCGGTTCATTAGATCCATGAAAACGGCGGGTGCGTTGGTTAAACCGAAGGACATGACCAAGAATTCAAAGTGGCCATAACGAGTTCGAAAAGCAGTCTTCGGAACATCTTCATCGCGGATGCGCAACTGGTGATAGCCAGAGCGGAGATCAATCTTCGAGAAACAAGAGGCACCTTGGAGTTGATCAAAGAGGTCGTCAATATGCGGTAAGGGATACCGGTTTTTAATGGTGAGTTTGTTCAACTCGCGGTAATCAATACACATGCGAAACGATCCATCTTTCTTTTTAACGAACAACACCGGAGCACCCCAGGGCGAAGAGCTAGGGCGAAT
This sequence comes from Bidens hawaiensis, assembly GCF_021521415.1. Lineage (NCBI taxonomy): Eukaryota > Viridiplantae > Streptophyta > Magnoliopsida > Asterales > Asteraceae > Bidens > Bidens hawaiensis. The sequence continues at coordinate 95,609 of NW_027505785.1, forward strand.
GAATCCTTTAGCAGTCAACTCTTGAAGTTGGCTTGCCAATTCTTGCATCTCAGCGGGCGCAAGACGGTAAGGAGATTTAGCTACGGGGGAAGCACCAGGGACAAGATCAATACGGAACTCGACTTTACGAGCGGGAGGGATACCAGGAAGATCATCAGGAAAAACTTCAGGGAAATCACGCACAACAGGGATATCGCGAAGCTTCTTTTCTTCAGCAGGTTTAACCACATGGGCTAAGAATGCAATACACCTTTTCCGCATGAGCCTTCGGGCTTCGGCGCAAGACATAAGCTTAAGACCGCGGGAGGGTTTTTCGCCGTAGATATGAAGATCACCATTTTCTCGAGGAATGCGAATCAACTTCTTGGCGCAAATAACTTCGGCGCGATTCTTCGAGAGCCAGTCCATACCAATGATAACATCAAAGCTTCCAAGAGGCATAGGGATGAGGTCAATCAGAAAATCGTTTTCGTTAAGGTTAAGCGTGCAATCTTTAATCACTGAGTTAATTAAAATAATTTCACCATTAGCCAATTCAACTGAAAAATCTTCTTTTAAATCGCTGCGCGGTCGCGCAAGCTTCTGCTCGAAGGCGCGAGAGATAAAACTTCGATCGGCGCCAGTATCAAAAAGTACAGAAGCATAAAATCCGTTAAGCAAAAATGTACCATTAACTACGTCATTATTCGCTTGCGCTTGGTGCGCGGTTATGTTAAAAGCTCGTCCGCGTGTCACTTGGTTCGAAATCTGGTTCACCGGATTCGCTTGCGTAATCTGAACTTGTAGTCTCGGGCACGCGTTCCGGAAATGACTGGGATCGCCGCAGTTAAAGCACGTTCTGGGTCGTGGGTTTTGGTAGGTTGGTTGTGGGTTCTGCGGGTAGACTGGTGGTATTGGATTGGCGGGAGGGACTCTACAGTATTCGGTTGAGTGACCAACGCGGCCACATCGGTTACATTGTCGACACGGGGTCTGAGTTGGGTGGTGAAGTCTACAGGTTGGGCAAAGGGGTTGGTTTCCTGTGTAAGGTTTCTTAGGTGGCGGGGCAGGGAGTGCGGGATTGGTTAAGGCATAGTTATGGACTACAGGAGGTGTTGGGTAGGCTGACAGAGGGTTAGGCGCATAAACTGGAGGTTGGTATGCGGGTTGCTGGACAATGGGCGGGTTGGTAAGCGCATAGGCCTTGCGCCTGCGCTTGAGGTTGTTACGGTTTGAGGGTTCAGGTTTGGTTTCTGTTGGTTCAGGGGCAGTCTTGGTGAGTTTGGTCTTTTCTGTTCCCCGCAGGAACAGGGTTCCTGCTCTGACATGGTTGTCGCTGAGCACAGCGGCCAACTCGATGGCGTCAGAGAGGGTTACTGGGTTTCTGGCCCATACAGAATCTTGAATTTCCATGGGGAGACCCCCAAGGAATTTCTCTATGGCTCGGCGGGAAGGGGTAACAAGGTGAGGGACAAGCAAACTTAGTTCATGGAAGCGCGTCGCGTACTCGCGCGCTTCACCGCTGTATTTCTTCAAGTTCCAGAATTCTTCCTCCAGGCGCTTAACTTCGTTGGGAGGGCAGAATTCTCGCGTCAGAATTTCCTTAAATTCCTCCCAGAGCATGCTGGAAGCAGCTTCTGCGCCACGCGCATGAGCTACTCCGTTCCACCATGTAAGCGCTCTAGATTCCAGGACACTGGAAGCATATAGGGTTCGTCTGTCTGAGGGGCATTGGGTGTGGAGGAAAGTGTTTTCTATTTTCTCAAGCCACTGGAGCATCACGGTGGCTCCTTCAAGTCCTGTGAACTTTGGAGGGTTACCCGCGTTGAAGGATTTAATGTTATAACTGGAGGTATTATTTTGGCTCAAGGCTTGGGCTATTGCGGCGGCCATTTCCTGGGAACGTTGCTGTCTACGCATGCGCGAGGCTTCTCTTCTCTGAAATCGGCGAGATAGCGGAGGCATTCTATAAAAATTTTAATTTTAGTTAATATCTTGGTTTTAACGCAAAGTTTTAATCTTATAAAGCTTGGTTTCGCGGAGTCAGTTACTGTCAAAAATTAAAGTAAAATAAATGACCCTAAATGCAGACTTAATAAAGGTAACAAATTCGAATCAAGAATCGACAATTCATGTATCACCATGACTTTCCGAATTCCCAATTTAAAATATACGAGCAAACGAGTATTGGAGATTGACGATTCATGTATCACCATGACTTTTCAATCTTCAATATAAAATATACAAGAAAATGAGTATTGGAGAGTGACAATTCATGTATCACCATGACTTTTCAAGTCTCCAACCTCAGAACATAATCGTAAATGGGAATTGAAAATCAACTATTCATGTATCACCATGACTTTTCGGATTTTCAAACCCAACAAACGAATATGTAAGAAAAATCAATAAAAATCGAAATTCAACAAAAATCGAAATATCGCGAAATAAAACATAAAATCATATACTGCGCAGGTGCGAGCATATTCATAAATAACGAGTAATTAACAATAAGCGCGCAAACATGAGATTTCTCTCACGCGCGAGAAGGGACTCTTAGGTATTCTAGGCCGTTACGTCTAACCACCTATCCTAAAGTCAACGAGCTCTGATACCAATCTGTAACACCCCGACCAAAGGCGGATTATACATCGGGGCGCCACATATTGTTTCATTACTCGTGACACTATTGGGTGTCAATATTTAATAAATACATTCATTCGCGCACGCGCAGGGTAAACACAAGATAACATAAATCATCATAAATCAATATATTATAAATCATAATATTCGAACAGCAATAACTTGTCTTGATACATTTTAATCTAGGTCCAAAATAAAGAAACTTCCTATGTGTCCACAAGCTCCAAAACAGCTACTGCAAACCTGAACATGTGTTAAAATAAACGTCAAACACTTGCGTGTTGGTGAGAAATCAAGTTTAATACAATACATAGATAACAATAAATCTGCGCGCAACACGTGTATGTCTGGTGTTTAACAAGGGTGCAATCAGATTGTGATCAAGCCTAAATAGATCATAGCTCATAGTTCATAGTACAATCCGTGCTCCCAATTGAGCACAAAAACGAGAAAACATCTGTGCAAGTGTAAACAAAGAAAACCGTAAACGATAGGTCTCCCGTGTTCATCTAATGGATCCATGAAAACTTCGGAATAGGCCGAACAAAGCGGTTAATGATACACACATACAAATAAACAGCCAAGTAAACGTCCTCAACACATGGGATACTGCGCGACTAAAGTTCATAAACAAGTTTAAGACTCTAAGTTTGTACGAACACATGAACATCCCAAAACATTAAAAATAAAAAGGGATTAGGTACGGGATTACTCACTTGATAAACGATGCGGTGTAAGATAAAGCAAGAACCAACTTTAAACAAGCACAAGTTAACCTATAAATAAGATTATTGTTTTAATGAATTGATTTAAGTCTGGATTATAAGTTAGCATAATTAATAAGTAAATTATTATATATAATATATATATATTACCGGAAAAGCAGGGCAGAACAGGGAGGAAGACGGAGGCAGAGAGGAAGACGGCAGAGAGAGCAAGGGGCAAGAGAACAGGAGAGATTAAGTGTTTTGTGTGTGTAGTGTTATGAAAAATAAGATTATTATTTATAGGGAAACCCTAGGGAACACAATCCCTAGAAAAGGGGAAAGGATCTCAAGACAAACAGAACAAGACAAAACAAAAGATAACAAAAGATATCCAAAAGCAAGAGATATCAAAAAGCATAAGCAAACAAAAGCAAAAGATATGGAAAGATATGGCAGCTGCAGGGGGCAAAGGAAAAGCTGACAGGGAACAGTAAAAAGCATGGGCGGGTCAGATAAAGGTACTGGTCAAGCATGGAAAAAGCAGATCTCAAAAGATAATGCCAGTCACTTTTTCTGTCAACCAATGGGGTTGGTGCGCATGCTGCGCCAAAAGTGGCTTTTCAGACATAAAGCAGATTAGGTCAACAGCTCAAAAGATAAGACAACACAAAAGCAAACGGCTAGATTCAACAGAAGAAAACTCAAAGGGTTTAGCGCGAGAAGGCTAAGGCGCGAAGGCAGACACAGAAGGTCAAGAGAGCACGAGCGCGAAGGCAGACAGAAACAACCTTAACGCGTCGCGGAAAGAACTTCATTTCTAAGCGCGCCGCGGGAAGAATCACATTTCTTAGCGCGCCGCGGGAGGAACTAAAATTCCTAGCGCGCCGCGGGAAGAACTATAATTCTTCGCGCGTCGAGGGATGAACTACGATACTTAGCGCGCTGCGAGAAGAACTAAAATCCTTAGCGCGTCGCGGGAAGAACTACCGTTCTTAGCGCGCTGCGAGAAGAATTACAATTCTTAGCGCGCTGCGAGAAGAGTTCGTCTCGCGTATCGCAGGAACAGATGGTCTTTACGCAGGCTTCCTTGTAAGGGGTCTGGCGCGTGGAGCTGCGCAGACAACCTTAGGCGGGAAGGAACAAAGGACAAGCAAAGAGTTAGAAGAAAAAGAGGGAAACAAGGCGTAAGGGCGGGGATGGCGACAAGAGGGAAAAGAGGGCGGAAAGAGAGAAGGAGAGGGACGGGACGGCGGAAAGAAAAAGAGAGAGAGAGGCGGGAAGGAAAATATATATTATTATTATTAAAAGTAAAATATAAGTATAAATAAATACTAAATCATAAAAGAAAGAGATCGGGTCAGAGAAACGGGTACCTGGGTCGGGTCGGATCGGGGCAGATGTTACACTTCAAGTGAGATTCCTTTGGGTTTGCCTGAAAGCGAGCACAAAGACAAACTGCAAACATAATATCAGGTCTTGAAGTAGTTAAGTACATTAAAGAACCTATGATTGCCCGATATTGGGTGGGGTCCACGTCTGCATCACTGTCTGAATCAGCACCCAATTTATGGTTGACGCAAACTGGAGTATCAAATGGAGTGCTGTCCTCCATCTTGAAGCGTTTGAGAACGTCATGGACATACTTAGTCTGATGAATGAACATCCCATCTTTCTTCTGATCAAACTGCAGTCCTAAAAAGAAAGTTAGTTCACCCATAGCACTCATTTCAAACCTCTGTTTCATGATGGCTTCAAACTCCTGACACATGGCGACTTTTGATGCAGCGAAGATGATGTCATCCACGTAGACTTGAACCAGAAGAAAGTCTCTTCCATTTCTCTTAACGAATAGTGTACTATCTATCCTTCCCCTTTCAAATTCATTCTCAATCAAGTAATCGGATAAAGTTGAGTACCAGGCACGAGGGGCCTGATGTAGCCCATATAGCGCTTTACTTAGCTTGTACACGTGATCAGGAAAGTCTGGGTCAGTAAAACCCGGAGGTTGCTCAACGTACACTACCTCATCGACTTTACCGTTAAGGAACGCACTCTTCACGTCTAACTGGAACACCTTCATCTCCTTGTGTGCCGCAAATGCCAAAAACAGTCGAATCGCTTCTAATCTCGCCACAGGAGCAAACACTTCATTGTAGTCGATCCCCTCTTGCTGATTAAAACCCTTTACAACCAGCCTCGCCTTGTTCCTGATAATTATCCCTTT